>NC_142706.1:35243829-35546859 GCF_055471065.1 Atractosteus spatula | reverse complement strand
CTGCTGTATTAGTGGGGCCAGTAGGAGGCAGTCACCCTGTAGTTTGTGTGGGTCCTAATACTACAGTGTAGTGACAGGGACACTATACTGTAAAAAGGCACCGTCCTTCAGATAAGACGTAAAACTGAGGACCTGACTCTCTGTGATCATTAAAAATTCCAGGGTGTATCTCGAATAGAGTAGGAGTGTTAACCCAGCATCCTGGACAAATTTCCCATTGGCCCTTACCAATCATGGCACTCTAACAATCCCCATCTATGAATTTGCTTCATCACTCTGTTCTCCTCTCCACTGATAACTGATGTGTGGTGAGCATACTGTGCACAGTATCGCATGATCCAGATGGGTGATGGTGCACATTGGTGGTTGTGGGGAGCCCCCTTTACCCGGTAAGCTTCTAAGTGGAGTGTCCAGAGTGTAAGTGTAAGCAATATTAAGCAATAAGTGTAAGCAATTATTATTATTATTATTATTATTATTATTTTCTAAATTAAACTCTATATTGTATATACAGTGCATGTAATAATGATTATATAAAACTTTTATTATTATTTTATTTACAATACAGGAAGTCTCATTCTTAAAAAGTATTGTACTCTTCACAGATTCTGGTTCCTTAGTCTGCTGAGAAGGAAACTCTTCCATGATACACTTACTTATAATTTAATATTCCTTCTTCCTTTTCCTCTCCTACTCACTAATCTCCCTGTTTACTGTATGTCCATTTTATCCTGGCTTGAGGCCATACTGGCTTCTCTGGCCTATAATGACAGCAAAATATTTTGAACATAAAGATATGTTTATTTAGTACATAAACATAAAGTATATGAGTTTTACCTTTAAGATTAATATGATTAAAGATGAATAGATTAATATGCATAAGTATTGTTCTGACTGGGGGGGTCAACTGAGTGTCAACAAAGTTAGCAACATTTACACTTACCACATTGATTGTCTTACTCATAAAGGTTGGAACAATGGATATTGTTAAACAGTATTTACATACTGTAGTTGACCTTGGCCTAGCTTAATCATAACTTCACAGTAAATGTTAAGGCAATCATATTACAGAATAAACATTCAACAATGATATAGTCATTCCTGCAGAGATGATTCAGAAGAAAGGAGGAAATAAAAGGGAGAACAGACCACATCACTCATCATCATCACCATCACCGTCGATTTTTTACTACACAGACTTTCTCTCTTTGGCTTCTTTAACTGACAATTTCAGAGAATACTATTATACAAATATTCAAATCCTCCTTTTTTCCTCTATTTATAGTCTAAAGAATGGGATACTTAAGGTGTCAACTAACAGATATAATTATGCTCTTAAGTTAGAAAAAAATAGATACAATCAGAAAGAAATATCCATTCATTTTAATGTTATAGGAGATTACAGCATTTCTCAAATTAAATACAGGTATGTCTCTAAAGATCAGAACTAATCCAAGTTTAAGATGGTATTATATCTTGTAGTACAGTACCTTTTAAGAGAGTTGAATCAAATAATCAAGTCAGCAATTTAAGAATTAAATTAAGAATCTTTAAACAGTGTGATGCCTTGCAGGGCTGTGTCCTCGAGGGCCATTACTTTCCCTTATAAATTCTTAAAGTTTTTCCCCTACAAAAGATGGCAGAATAGACACACAGCACATATGACACTGGATGCTGGCTGTCACACAATGTCTACTTGCATGGGTAGTGCTTGCTGGGACATGTGGTTCTCAAAAACCTTGAAAAAAACAATGATCCCAAAAACCGACCAACAAACACGTGTGGGGAAAAAAGGAAGGGCTCACGTTTATTGGTGGCTCACGTCCAATACAAAAAGACGCTTAAACCATAATATGAATACAACATTTAACAGTCCATTCAGGCATAACAGGGAGCTTATATAACTACACAAATAAGTAGTTTTTACATATACAAAAACAGAAAGGAAAATACAGAAGGTTATTATTTTTTTCTGGTTAGGTCTAAACTTGAAATGAATTTTATAGGTCTAAAATAAGCAGGACTAACTGATTGTGTACTGCATATCCGTATCTAATCTGTGTTGTATAGTTATGGTACAAGTATCTGTCATAAAATATCTTTGTCTTGACTGAGTTATAGCCTGCTTATTACTCTATCATCAGAGCTGTGCCAAAGTATGAAAATAACACAAATGCATAACACTAAGTTATTTCCTGTGCAGTATTTTTGTAACAATATGTTTTAATATTTTCATAGTATTCATATTTTTCCTGGGTACATTTTCATGAACTAAAAGATTTGTATTTTAAAAAATGTCACAGTTTTAAATAAGAAAATTAAAAAGATTGGAGCTCAGATTAGATTTAGAGAAAAAAGTTTGATCGGAACCAGAAATTAAAACAGCGTTGGTAGAGCACGTTGGTGTTAAGACTATAAGTTTATTTTTTCAGGGCAAACTCAGCAGTGCAGTAGCAGATGGACACCTTGTGAGTTTGGCTTATTAGAGATTTATTAGTTGCTCTGGGGAAAGTCACTAAAGTGAATATTTGAATTGTTTAATGGATAGCAAAGAGGCACTAGACTGACATCAGCTGATTTGAAAAAAAAAACATTCAAATGTTCAAATAATATTGAGCTAAAATGAGTGGCAGTACTTATTTAAGTTGAATGTTGAAGCATACATTCATGTTGGAGCACACATTTCATTGAATAAAACTGGGCTTTGAAAATTTAGTAGCATCTTCCCTCAAAACCAAATAAATAATAAATACAGTCTCTGCAGATTTGTTTTTTACTTTAATCCTTTATTTAACCAGATAAGTCAATTGAAAATAAATTCTCAATTACAATGATAATCCTTTACAGCACCCACTTGTATAGCAGCAATACTTTTAATTGAGCAATTATAGTGAAGTGAAATATCTCATCCAAGACTTTGATCCAAGACCACACAGAGTCCAGAACCTTTAACAGTCAAAAGGCAATGCTGTGTCCATCCTTGTGGACTATGGGATGGGCTATGACAGTTTTGTTTACTTGTAGATTGATAATAAAATATCCTTCATTCATTGATCAAAGAGTATGAGGCAGTTAACATTTTGTAAGGCATTGGTAAATTCAGTATAAATGTTTAACTGATCACTCTGTTACTGGTGCTTTTATTTTTTGATGTGTTTAAGATTTGCTGAACAATTAACATCAATTTATGACCAGTAGACCATTACCTTTTGTCTTATCTGTACCTTAACTGTAACATATAATCTGAGAAAACTTTTTGTCAAATTTAAAGAACCTGGCAAAAACCCATCTGAACACTGTGCAGTAGAGTAAGACACACTCCCAAGTCTGTCTGCAGGGTACCTTGTACTCTGGAAACATGAAGCAGTAATGTTAACCATCACTGTATCTAGATTCTGAAATTGTCACGATTGTCGTCCCTCCTCTAGAGGGCCCTCCGACCCTTTTTTGTATTTTAGTTTCATTATTACATTCACCTACCCCTTGTTCTGTGTGTATTATTTAATCCCTGTACTGTACCTCTGAAGCTCTGGGCTCAGTATTGGAAGATGGATGCCACAAGGCTTGCCTATTCCCCGAGCTTGCAGGTAGCCCGAGGGCAGGTCTTGACCATTTGGGTCCGAGGCTCGGAGCACCCGACACTGTAATTATTTTAACTTCCTAGTTCCTGATTCCTCGTCCCCGTTCCTGTCTTTGTTTGGAAGGATCTCCCGGCTATGGACTTTTGGACTGCTTCCTGGTTTCCCGTTTCAGATTGTTTTGGACGTGTTAGCCTGCGCCACACCCCCCGAGCACCGGAACACTGCTGGTCAGTCATCCCGTCCTGATCCTGTCGTGTTTCCCTGTTGCCCTTCTCCAGTCTCTTCTGCATTTTACCATCTGCAGAGGGTCCTAAATACACTCTACATGGGAGTCTGAACTGGCTCCAGTTACAGAAATGGTAAAACACTTTTGATTTATGTTGCTTCAACCATGATCAGCAGTGTGCTTTTCAAGGAAATTAAAGGTCTTGAGCTCCCTTAAAATATACTTCAGGATATAATATTAGTTTTAGCTTGGATAAGTTCTGATCTTAAATTTGAGACCTATACTAATGGGAAAAAGAAACACAACACCTCCTCCTCCACAATCTGGCCCTCCCATATGCGTGGAACAGGCTGAAGAGTGACTCATCCGTGAAGAGGACCTGATGCCACTTCTGACGAGTCCATCGCAGACTCGGTCTGGCCCAAGCCGGTCGAGTATGATGTCTAGGAGGTGTGAGCAGAGGGCCTCTCACAGGTCGCCTTGCTCTAAGACCAGCAGCACGGAGCCTCACTGATCTGATCTGAAACGATCTCTCAAATAGACCAGTCTGATGTGTCGGTCCTGCTCTGGTGTGGTTACTTGAGGGCGATCGGATCTTGGACGGTCATCTGGCCTGCCAGTCTGCTGAAACCTTCTCTGCAGTCGGGACACAGTGGAGCAGTTTAGTCCATAATGTCTGGCAATGCTGGCACATGACATGCCTGCTTGCAGCATGCCAATGGCCCTCTCCCTTGCTTCTGGTAACAATCGAGGCATTATGGAATGCATAGAAAACTGTGTGGCCTTTTTCTTGCAGTGACATAAGCTTTGAATTAAGGCCTTTTTAAAAGTGACATTATCATGCATTGTTCCACCTAGACCTCGTTGGGTAAAGGTGCACCTAACAAGTTTACGTGTGATTGGCAAGTTGCAATGCCTCACTGCACAAGCTGTATTGCTGGTGAGAGGGCTTAAAACAAATTGACAGCATTTTGTGAAAGTACAAAAGCTATAACTATAGTATTCTCATTCCAGATAATGTTGCATTTCTTTTTTCTATCAGTATATTTAATTTGAGGCATAGGTACATGCTCTAACCACATAACAACCTCCTATAAAATTTAAACTAATGGATGTTTCTTTGTCATTGTTTCCTTTTTATACCATTATGTTGGCAAACAGTGCCTGTGCTTACGATGTTCTTGTGCTTATGTCTTTGTTACTACATTATGGCACTAAGCTGCCTTGATGGGTTTTTGCCATTTTCTGTCAGTTCTATGAGATGCAGAATAAAAAGCAGATGTCTGCGAAACCTATCTGCCTCAGTCCTTGGTTTCCCACTGCATAGCATATGTACCTAAGAGCATAATTATATCTGTCAGATTATATCTTAAATATTCATTTCTTTAGAATAGATATTGTGGAAAAAAGGAGGATTTGGATGTGTGAATTATAGTATTTTCTAATTGTCAGTTTTAAAAAATACTATTAGAAATGTGAATATTATAGGGGAATAAGCTATCTGATGATGTTACAAAGTTCTGCACAGTATGAGAGGAACAACAGTTCAGACATTTTGGTATATGTGTTTCACTGAGGAGCCAATGGTGCGAAGCTACCATCTGTGAGTTTATGATAATGGTGCTTCAGCAGATATTCATTATTATATGTATTTTTTATAAAGGGTATTTTGTTTATTTTGTTGAAGAGCACACCCTCAAAGTATTTTCTAAACAGTCAGAAATATACATAACATTTGCTCAGATTTTATTTCTATCATTTTTCCTGCAGTAAACTATACTACAGTAGATATGTTTTATTAGTGAGCCAAGAAGTAAAACTGTAAATCTGTGAAATCTTTTTTTATAGCATTTTCTGAAGAAGACCCTGGCAGGAACACTTCACAAATCCTAGGAACAAATATTAGTAGTTTTGATTATTGCAGAATCTCGTGGTCCCGTGGGACCTTATCCTTTACTGTAACGCTTCCAGAAACTATTCAGACCTCTCCCTCAAGGACTAAGGGTTTTC
Source organism: Atractosteus spatula (assembly GCF_055471065.1). Classification (NCBI taxonomy): domain Eukaryota; kingdom Metazoa; phylum Chordata; class Actinopteri; order Semionotiformes; family Lepisosteidae; genus Atractosteus; species Atractosteus spatula. The sequence goes on along the minus strand of NC_142706.1, from coordinate 35,541,042 downwards.
AGCTGGATTGTTTTTGCACCACATGTTTCAAAAGCTTTTGCACTGATTCTCCTTTAGGGAAATGAAAAATACATTGGGTAAACTTGGCAACTAAGCACAGAATGGGGATTAGAAATGAGCAAAGTGAAGTCATATCCAGGCCTGGGCAACCAACAAAAAAAATGCACAAAGGTTGAAAACCTCAAGGCACAAACAGCCAATTTAGAAAACACATACACAAAGCTTTCTTTTAAATCTGAATCAGTGACTTTGGTCTGCAATGCAGGTATTGTGTGATCTTTATGGGAGCCTTTACAGTCCCATAAAATCAGAAATTAAAACAGAATCCATATTAAACTAAGCATGTTTTTTTATTAGTTTATTATTAAACTCTTATTCATGTTTTATTAACTGAGAATAAATATTGGCTCCAGAAAGTTTCCCTAAGCATGAATGTGGGGTTAAATAATCTAAATAAGCTTACTTTTATTCCTTGATTACTAGGCCAATAAACAAGTACATTAAGCATAGCAATACATAATTATGCATTTCTATATTCTACAATACTTGAAAATCTTTCTTGTTTAAAGAGACTCCAGCAATCTAAATCAAGTAGTTTTAATATAAATATTATAGCTCTAATTTTCAAATTTGTTTGTTCTTAACAAAATACATTTTTAAAGCAGCTGATTACTGAAAAACCTTTCACAAGACTGTGCAGATGCATGTCAAAACTCATTGCCACTGTGCAAGATGACTTTACAATGCTGTGGTACACAGCCCAAAAATCTTCAATGGCCAAAGACATTCAATAAGAGGCACTCGTGGAGCATTAGATATTAGCGATATTAGCTTCATTGAATCTGTCTTATGTCTTTAAATCCGCTTAATATGGAATATTACTAAGGGATCGTGTAACTAAAGGAAATTTTGGTAGCTGAAAAGAAAAATAATTTTCTCAATGTCATTAACAATATTAATTTATAATTTTAAATATAATATATTTATATAGCTGGAAGTGGTAGCACATTCCACTTTCTTCATAAACATTTGCTTCAAATTCTTGTTGTGGCTATTTTGGAAATGTTTCTGTTAGGTGATGCAATGATTACTGACAAAAAATTGAATAAATTGACCAGATATTGACCAGAAGGCAATGATGAGTGACCAGCCATCCATAGCCACCTGTTTGTGTACATAAAGATCCTTTTATAGTACCTGGTCCTGGGTATACCCCAGGAATGTTTTAAATTATTTCTAAGGTGAAGACATACGTGTAAAAATGGATTTATGGAGAGAGCATGCAAAAAATGTAGATTTATACCAGATACTGTATGTGCTGAGAGAACTGAGAATTAAAGAATTAAAGGTATGGTGATGGTTGGTTTTCAGTATGAAAAAAAATGATGATATAGCAGCTTCTGGTTTAGTTTTAATTCTTGGGGAATAAAAACACAGAAGAATTTAAAGTATTTGAAAAGCTTTATTGTGTTCTTAGTCAGACTAAGGAGTTAACCAAAGGGGCTGCAGCATAGCTGAAGATAGAGTGAGTGCAGCTGGGGTTAAAAACAAATGCAAAGGGAAAAAAAAAAGTTTTACATATGGTATGTATACAGTAGATCTTTTGTAAATTCAAGAAATTATGTCAGGAATGATCATGATTTAGAACAGCTGAGGTGAAACTCAAGTTGACTGCTCCTGAACTTTCATTGTTAACTATTTATTTGGTTTAATTTATTTTTTGCTATCCCTCAAAATGCAGCCTCAATACAAGCATCAGTGAGCTTTTTTCACCAGTCATAATAAGGAGTATTATTACTACTCTGGGTTGAAGTTGCAGTACAGAAAAGTACAAAAACAATAATGTTGAAACAGTAGAACCAGGTGTTTCTTATAACTAAAACACATTTACCAACATGCCTCCAGAAACATGTGGTAGCATACTGGAAAATCACTGAGCAGTATACTGTATGAAATAATGTTAGGAAATTGCAGCAGTTTTGAAAGATTATATACTGTACAAATTAATATCATACAAAGCAAATAGAATTAAAAGTGAATTATGATTAATAATCATTATTAATAATGATTTCATAAGGAAGATTAACAAAAAAGACACCACTAATATGCAAGTTTAGAACACAATTTATATATTTTGTATTTACTAAGAATGACAACACCCAAGATGAAAGTGTCATGGAGTGAAATTGTGGCTTAACCCGCTTGGCCGTCCTGGCCGTAGGACAAAGAGACCAGGACCCCCACGCAGGGTGACCAAGTGGTAGCTGTAGAGGTGGAAATAGGGTGGAGGTGGGATGCAAGAGACGTGCGAGAGAGAGATAAAGATCTCGTAGGTCTTTATAATATTTGGGAGAGGAATGGATTGTCAGGAGTGATTGCTAATTACTCAAAGCTGAGTCTGATTGAACTTGGTTGTTGTCATCCCTCCTGAACTTTTGTTATAAACTCCATTTATGTATACATTTTTATTAAAAATAATTTATTAAAAATAAATATTTATTCCACTGCTTAAAATCAGATAATATACTTGGAGGTATTAAAAACAACAACAAAAGAGCATTGAATGCAACAACATTTATTGTGTTTTTAATGCCTTTCTGTATACAGTTATTGTAATATAGTAACTTTCATTGAAGCAATACAGATTAAAAGTCACATGGATCATGTAGATTGTTGACAATGAATAATGATAAAAAATATTAATTCATTTTAGGAACTTTAGCTGTATTAAGGTTAAATCAAATTGATTTGGTAGATTTGACTATCTGTACAGTATGTGTATATCAAATTAATTGTTAAATTATTCTAAGTAATATAATTAACTCACACAAGGCTGGTAATAGATGGTTTAGTGTTTCAGGTTCTTCTGTAGAGAATATCATTCAGAAGTGGCAAAACTTTAAATCCATAGAGACATGAGAGTATAAACAAAAGATTTTACATAAGGCATTGAGATAATGACCACTGAGGTCCCTAAGAGCCTGAAGGTGACATCATTTTCAGTCATTCCTTATCTAAGCTGGGGTTCTTGTCAATACTGAGGCAGCATCTTAACAAAAATTACCTTTGTTCCAGGTCAGCACGAAATGGGCCTACTAAACTATAGATACCAGGACTCTCATTTTATTTGCATAGATGTATTTAGACATATACTGTATTAGCCATCTAGATAAACAAAATTAATATTTTTAGTAAAAATGAACATTAAAAAACAGACAGAACAATGCGGTAAAAGAGCATTGCACCTACTTTGAAGTAAAAAGGTGGAAGTATTGTGCATAGGTTACTTAGCAAAGAGAACATGCAGTAGTGATTTGATACAATACTTGAATTTACTGGGACAATTAGAAATTGTAACAGTAAATTGCGAGGGTGCTTTATGACTATAGGAATGATGATAATTTATTGCACAGAATAAAAAGCAATAACACCATATTGATTCAAAATACATAATATGTTTAATTAATTTATTAATACAACAGAACACAGAAAACCAACAAGCGTAATATGTGAATTAATCTGCCTTGTAACAAATGGCTGATCATTCACACAGAGATTACAAAGACTGGAATTATATCATGGTTAAATGCATGAACTATAGGATTTTATGGTCTATCTTGTAAATTAAATCAGTCACATAACAATTATACAATACTCAGATACTTTTTTAAAATTAATTTAGTAAAATGTCTGGATTTTTTTTTCACTTCGACATCATAGAGTACTTTGTGCTGACGAGTGGCAAAAATTCTTAGTTAAATACATCATGGTTCCATGCTGTAACACAATAAAATGTGAAAATGTCCAAGGGGAGTGAATACTTTTGCAAGGCACAGTATGTTGTTGAAGATGGTTCCCTGGTTTCTTTCAAGAAACAGCTGGATAAAATCCTTGGATCAATTAACTAATACAGTAGCTACCAAATGAGCTTAATGTATCTCTTGGCCCAATCTCATTTGTACTATTTCATGTGTTCATATACTTGCTATTAAGTCTTGTCTTGTCAATATTTTATCCTCTTGCCAAGATTATGTTTACCCTATGTTCAATTTGAAGGCTGTTTTTTGTAATTCTTCTCTCTAAACAAATCTATTTATCTCATCCCTTGAAATGGGAAAGAAAATGAGCTTCCTTCACATATTATTAAATATGGTACATTAAGTGAAAATCAATCCAGTAGTCTCTTCTTTCAAGGCCTGATGCATTGTCTGCTTAATTAAAACAGTCCAGTCATATTATTGTAGAGGACAGACATGTCTATACATATACTGTGCTAAAGCCATCGACTTAATCAAGCTTTCACACCCAAATGTTTAGCTTGCTTAGAATCTCCAGTGCCAGAGACTGTAAAGTGCAAATTTAGAATGTTATGTTTACAGTACTTTTGGCTCCAATTTAGGTAGAATAAAGAGAGATCCTCTTGACAATACTTCTGTTACCTTGATTATAAAGCGTTAAATCCTCTCTAGAATATTTAAGTAGTTCATTGAACCTATGGTAAGTTTGATTTCCAGCACGCCATAGGACTTTGCTATCAATGTTACATAAATTACATACTGTATACTGTAGAATAAAGTACTTCTCGTATCCATTGTAGTTGGTTTTAGAATAATAAATTGTCTATTATTAATGTGGGAGTGCTATTAATTTCAAGGGCATGCAAATTTCATTCTTTTTATAAATAGGAATAATCTTTACTATTGTCTTTTATCTACTAGTGTGCTTCTGCACGACCTGTCAATCCAAACCCAACTACTAAAACAAAACGTTTTAATATACAGTAAATGCTCAAATTAACATATGTGTTTTTATTAATTTGTTTCATTTTCTTTTAGCTTGGGGATTCCCTCATTCTGGATTCCCATTTCCATCCTAAATTGAAAAACAGCTAATTAGGTTCTCTTGTGTGTAAATTACAAAACACTCTCCTATTACAAAAATGGTGACCATGTTGTACTGTATTTGTCTGTGTCAGAGGGGGATCTGACCAGAATGATGAAATCCTTGAAAGTGCTTTTTGACATCCATTTAATGTTTTTGGTCACAATGGATTGACTGAGTAGTTTCTGTGTACTGTCTGTGAAATACATAGATTTGTGTTTCTGTGTTTATTTATGCTTTTATTTGTTTTTGAATTCTTACAATCTACTGTATGTGTAGGTGTTGTAAATCATAAGAGCAACATAGTAAAGTTACAAAAGTATACAGTATTATGATTTGAATTTGAAAATTACTGCTGGATTTTTTTCATTTTCAGATTTCTTAAACTAAAGAAATAATATATAATAAGAATAATATTTTTATTTTTCCCATATTGACATGAAATTCTTTGGCTTTTTTAGTTGCTTTCAATCGGTGCTAAATCATATTCTTAAAAGTTCTTAGTAAGACCTTAAAAACAACCTTTTTAAAGTTTTAATTGTGCTGTGGAGATGTCTGAACAGTTATTGGTTATTGTTGTGAAGCTATGAATAGCAGTGTAATGCCCTCAAAATACTGACCTCAAAATGCTCACATTGATTTGAATTGAAATAAAAAGATTTCACATAAGTTACTGTAATCAAGCTAAATAATAAATACAATATATTAAATTAGTAAAAGTTGTTTTACTAATTGTTGGTAAATGTCTCTTTTTTAGGAATTAGGATATTTTTGTCTTTTTGTATTATGGTGAAAGAATAGATGTGTGTTTTCAGTAGTTCATTATTTGTTGATATATGACTCAGTCTTGAAATATCAGATATTTTTTACAATTTTGGATTGACTGATATTCCAATTGATTCTTGGAATATTCTATCTTTGATTTCATCTTGATTTCTAAAAATAGTTTTTAGAGAGTAGTTATGGAGCAAAGTGTGCAAAATTAGAATGTCACACAATAGATATTATATATTATGAGAGTCACAGTTTGAAGTTTAAACATTGCTGCTCTGGGTAAATATCTATTAGTTTTTCATTATAAAACACTTCTTTTTGTTGCCTAATCATCTAAGAATAGACTGCAGTGCTTTAGGGATACATTTCCTGTAACCTAACTGTGATAAATAGCAGAAACTAAAATGAACTAATCTCATTACCACCGTCTAAAAAGTCACACAGGTCTTGTACGGTTAAAATCTGTAGCTGATGCATTTATGAGGTGTGAACAGATAATGCATAATTGAAAGTGCTTCCTGATTAAAAAACACGAGATAGTAAAATACAGTACAGGGTTTATTGCAGAATAAAACAGTCACTTGCTTGGCCTATTTTATGTCCTAAATATGTGCACAGAATCCTGTAAAATTCTCCTGGCATGAAAGATTAAAAGCATTAAAACCTGAAAGCTACCTCTTCACATAAAACAAAGACCACAATCTCAGGAAATTAATATCTTTAAGTTTTGAAATTAGCATACTTTTTTTCCAACCCATGGACTTAATGAATATCAAACTCAGGATGTCCAGTAAACAACCCAAGCACCATTAGAGATCAGAGTCTCATTATTTTGTCTTTTGTGGTCTTGCAAAAGAAAAAAAAAGTATCCAAAAATAAATCTCTCAGTAAAGAGGTTACATAAGTTATCAAATCTAACATAGATAATATAATACAATTTATTTTTCTGCTTAGATCTTAAAAACAGTACAAAATGGCTTAAAGCATTTTGTTCAAAAACCTATGAATTTGAAAATATGAATTTGATTTTCATAGGTTTCACTTATGTAAGGTTTTAGGATGAATCAGTGGACAATGGCATCTAGTGTCTAAAAAAGAGCAGCAGGAGTGAATTAGTATTAGATGCATCATGGGAGTCCAGACAGGGTACAACCCATTGAAAAATGCCTCACACAAGAATTCTAAGTGAATGCACCTGTAGACTATGCATTTCATATAGCAGATTGTCTGGGCTGTTGTATCTGCCTAGCAATATAAACACATGAATCAGACAAGATATCTGGAAATTGCAATATCAGTGTTATTCTTTTCTCATCACTGAGATGAATGAGAACATTCACACAGGAACATTACCTTAATTCCATTTAATTCTATTCAATGTAAAATTAAGTTTAAATGAACATTTAATTATATATTAACTAGTTTAATGTGTTGGAATGTTTGTATCAATGGAAACAGTAAACAGATTAACATAAATTCTTCCAAACTTTAATGTAGGGTATAATTCCTTTTTTTTTGTTTTGCCCTATTTTGTGCTTGTAAAGAAATCAAAGGATGCCATGTTAATGCTCTGCTTTTTGCCAAAAAACAGTGTAACTATATTTAGAATTTCAAGCATGGAAGATTCTTTTATTTGTGGCTTTAGACATTTATTTCCCAACATGCTAAAAAAGAAAATCTACAAAGAGTTTGAGGTCACACATAAAACAGGAGGGAAAGAAGGAAGCAATTAAACAAGTTCTTAGTATATAAAAAAGCATCCAGTTTTTAGCAAAACACATTTTGGGATATAAAATAGAAACAGAGAATTTGGATTATTTCTAAGAAAATGCTAAAGGATTAGTGGTGAATGACTGTGGAAAAAAGAAACTTAACATGCATTGTTACACGTTTTACATTAACTGTGCCAGTGTTTAACAAATAAAGTATGCCTCCAACTTTAATGTATCACATTTGATTGAAATTAATTGTACATCATCACCTCTGTTTTATGCACACTACAGTAGATTACACAATATAAGCTACACTGCATTAAACAGAAACACTTGACCTCCTCACTAAACTAATTGTTCACAAAATGTTCCCCAGTGCCTTTGAGCATCATGCATCTTCAACAGAGCAATTGCTTAGTTCTTTATTGAAATATCTGTGAAGCATGTTTACTTCATTTAACATATTTCCATAAACAAACTAACATTAAGCTAAATACAATTTCTGAGGTGAAGTATCATCAGATGGTTGCAGCTGTTGAGCATTTAAACAAACAAAATCTAAAGAAACACATCCAAATTATCCATGAACAGTCATTCATCCTTAATACAAAAATAATGATTTTGTTGTCCTATAACTCCTGGTGACTTATATCATTGTTAATACAAAGGTATAACAGGTAACATAAATAAATTCCATCACTTTAGCTTTTATTGTACATGTTTAATTTTATATGTACATTACATGGTCAAAGCAGTTCAGAAAAGTTAAAACATTAAAGGGAAAATTAGATACACATCTTATGGAGAACATACTGTATCACAGAAATCTAGGGGAAAAGCAATTAAAATGAAACGATTAGGCCTGTTGGGGCATCTAAGTTCTAACACAGCATGAGTTATTTTTTAAGATGCAAAGTGTAAATAAACAAGGGACTCATATTAACAATATAATAACAGGAATGAGAAAGATTGAAAAATATACACACCTAGCAGCTTTGGAGAGTGACTCATGGACATTTTCTTCTATTGTTGCCATTGAACTCCTTCAAAGTTACCATCAATCTCACAGTGGCATTCCAACTTGCCAGGCTGCTCAGTATGAAGGAAGAGCCTAATCTACATTAGGCAGTGTCTAGGTGGTATGATTTACCTTCAACTTCTTAATGATCAGCTGATCATTATTCAATGATTTGATACCATGATATACTGTAAGTAATCTTTGGTTTCTTTGATTTTTTTCCATTCTCCTTATCTGTGCTTTTCTCCAATTTTATTCCCGAGTTGTTTTCAAAGCTCCTCATGATCAATCTGAAGATGATCAATCTGAAGATGAATCTTCTCTTAAAATTTACTACCTGATTGAGGGCTCTCGCAGAGACAGGTACATTTATTCTGAAATCACGTGAAAAACATTTATTACACTTGGACAGTGGTCATTCAATTAATAATTTCGGTATCTGAATTAATTCCTGCTTGTCACAGGGGAGTAAATCCTCATGTAATGAACATTGCAGCTTTAGACTTTTAGATTTTCCTGTGCAGCTTTTCTTAACATTTAATTTCACCCTTAAAAAGTTTCAGAATGATCAATGTTTAAATATGTGTAAATTAATGCAATTCACCAAAATGAGACTACACTGGAAGGAAGTTAATACTTTCGCAAAGCATAGTATAATCATTAATTCAATTGTAGTCAAATTGGAAACAGTCAAAGGATGTAGTTACAGTATCAGTTGTTCCTACAATCTCTGGAAAAAGAATGATGCCAGGTCATGCTGAATAGATGAAGTGACATTCTTTAAAACATTTGTAATTAATTTCTTTTCCCACACTTTATCGATTTTATCATATTGGTAAAGGATTATCTTGGTACCATCTGTCCATAAAACATTATTTGTTAACTTCCCTGGCTCACCTTTCTACTTCCATGCAGATTCTGAAGTACAGTTGTGGTAATGGCATGGTCTGGTTGTGCATGGCTTCCTCACTCAACTTTATTGATGATGCAATTAATGATGGTGGTCAAATGTATTCTGAAGTTCACAGAACTATTTTGTCTGCTTATTTAAAAGAAAATGTTTATTGGGTAACATAACGCCATGCGACATGAAAATGACTCAAAACATATGGCCATAGCAAAGAAGGTTGTTCCTTGAAAACGTGGAACATCTTGACTTCATTGACTTGCCAACTCAATCACCAGTTATAAATCAAACATGCATTTTTAAAAAAGTTCTATAATGGATATGAACAGCAGTAAAACATCTGAAAAGATTGAAGAGTTTGGTGAAATTAGAGAAGCAGCTAGGTTCCAGTTGGCTTTGTCCTTAATGTCAGGAATCACAGGTGTAGATTTGTTTTAAACTGAAATTGAAATTTACTAAATAAAATCAACATATCTTTTCAAGATGCAGTGCTCCCATATTAACCTTTTTCCCACAATCTCTGCCAGCACTAAACTGTTCTATGAGCCTTGCACTTGAGTGGTGGTTGCTGTACAAAATGATTGTCTCTGTCCAAACTGAGTTCATTGTATAGTATATGAAACTCTGTGGTTCATAGATTATTTTGCTTTTACTTTAAATTATTTCAATTCACAGAATTGTGTATTCAATTAATTAAATGTGTTAATCTTGAATAACTGTCTTGAAAGCATATACTGTACAGTATAGATAAATACAGTACTTCATTGATCCCGTGAGAGAAATTAGTATACAGTACTAGTAGTTAGTATACAGTATTAGTATACAGTATACAGTACTGTACGTATTATAGAGGTACATAAAATTTTCTTCTTACCAATATCAATTAGGATACAAAATGCTTTAATCATCTGAATGTGCTTTTTAAACATTTCTTTAAAATACCATTTGTGATACTGCATTAATTTTGTATTTATTTCAAGCAGGCAAGGGTCAAAGCATTTAAATTAAGTCACTAAAGAGAGGAACCACTGACCACTGAACCACTGTACAGTCTATTCAAGTTAGGTTTTCTGTTTTATTTCATTATTATTAAGTGGCAACGAAAACATAAGTGTCCATTAAAAAGCAAAGTCAAATTTTAAATTCTTTTTGACCTTTAGGAGGATGGTAACCAAAAAGAAAACTTAAGAGATCCTCATTTGCATGAGTGCTTTTTGATGAATGTTACAATTGCAGGCAATAATAGGTAATTTTATTTTTACTGATCCCACGAGAGCTGAAAGAGTCAAACATAAATTCGTCCCAAGTCGCATGTGAACTGCTGACCTTGACAAAGTAATTCACCTTTTTTTTGCAAAATTGTGTTATATTATTGGATTTGAAGTATTTAACTATTTAATCATTGGCAGACCACAGTGCTTGCTTTAATGGTTTCCATCACACTGACATTTCTTCTATGGTTACAAAAACTGATTCCCAAATGACTTTATACCTTCACCTTTTTTCATAGAGGAAGTAAAGATCCATTGCTTTAAAACCTTATTCATAATACAGGAGTATGGTGAATGTATCCCATGTACATCAAGTTGCCAGAATTATCTAAAGTGATTAATACATTTTTATTTTACATACATGATACCAATGATACCTGATACCAATAAACAAAATAATTTGCCTTTGGTGATGGAAAAGGTACTGTTCTATTTGTAATTTATATATCTTTAATAACCTACAGTATAACTCTTAAAGTTGACATTGTAGATGTTAGTCTGATTTGCTGCAGTTTTGTTATTTTGAAGTGATTTCTAAAATCATTTTAATTTTGAATGGCTTACAGTATTAAAAATAAAATAATTGTAGACAATCCTCCACTTTTTGTTTTGTTTGTAATGCAGTTTATATCAATAGATAACTAAAAATCAAATACATCTTCAACAAAATGGACAAACATGCACTAAAAGCTGTTGTGTCACACTGTGTCAAGTCTTGCCTTTTAGTTAAAAGATCATTTTGTGGCAAATCTATTGTTACAATATTGCAATTGTTACTACTGAAGTGTCTTTAAGAATTTAGATATAATGGTTAACACCTAGGCTATGGTAAACATTTAAAGTTTTTGGAACTTCATTAGCAAAGAGAGAACTATTGTTACGGCTGCAGCTGGCCTCAATTAGCCCCTCATTATCCAATTTCCCTTGCAGACCCCTTCCTTCCACTATATGAACCCTCAGTTCACCCTGTAACATTGCTGATATTAGGATCTCCTGAGCTCACCTTTCCCTTTGTTCCTAAAAACCTTTTCATTGTGTATATCTTGTGTATTTTTTGTTGTTGTCGTTCTGTAAAGTGCTTTGAGAAGCCACCTATAAAGGTGCTATATAAATAAAGTTTATTATTATTATTTGAAAATAAAACCTTAGTGTAGATAAAAAGGAACCAAGTACTAAAGCTATCAGAATGGAACATCTGGACTTGCTACCTGTGCAGTTACAGTATGAGCTGTCACCATCTCTGCATGAGGTAATACAGGTAATTCACCTGTTTGAAACATTTTACTGCAAAAATCACATTTATACCTAATTATTTAAGAGAGAGATCACTTTATTGGCCATATACAATTTCTTGTATTACAAAGTTGTCTTTTTCGCATAACCCAACTTGCTCTCCATGAGACACACAGACAGGGAGAAAAGCTTGGGGTCAGAGCGCAGGGTCAGCCATTTATACAGTGTCCGTGGAGCAGCTAAGGTTAAGGGCCTTGCTCAGGGGCCCAACGGGGTAGGATTCCTCTGCCGGCCGTGGGGTATAAAAACTGGTAACCTTCCAGCCACAGGTGCAGATCCCTAGCCACAGAGCCACCACTCCACCCATTTATACTGTAGATGTACAGTAAATACATAATATAATGTGAACCCGATTTACAGTGAAATAATTCATTATTATTAATAATATTAGATTTTTTTCTAACACTTGTATTGTAAATCCTGCAAGAGACAATATCACATTATTTTAGCTTTTAACAAACATAATACCTACAATTCATCTATCCATCTGATATTATACATTAAATTGTTTCTTTCCTATATTTGGTGTTCAAAATGGAGCATAGTTTCCTTAAATGTGTATGTTGTCCTTTTTTGTAAACTGGCAGGGCAATAATTCATCTACTATGCCATGGCCTAAATTTCCAAGAATGATATACAGCCTAACATAAGAGAAATAGTGATGTCAAATTTCCAGGGTTAATTTTGGAAAGAAATTGTAAATATAAAGGGACACAATTTATAAACTGTCATAAACTCTTTTTATTTGTTTGAGATTTTTTGTTTCCATTGCATTATTAACTGAATAGTGGCTTATTGTGCCTTTGATAATAATCCCTTAAATACTTTTAGTTACATTAAACAAGATCCCACTTTAGAATTCTGGGACATTCTTAGATTACATAAACAGCAGAGTTTTATATTTTAAAGTGACAAAAAAAATGGATTTAGAAAACATTCTTAAACCACACTTGGAGTTCTCCAATAGGAAAGTCCAATATTCAATTCTTTTCATGGAATCTCTTTACAGGCACACACAAAATACCCAAAACGTCGTTACATTGTCTGTGCATTATTATCAAATATATGATTAAAATAATGTATTAAAAATGATATATGAATAGTTTATAAATATTTGCTTTAAAATTAAATAAATGTTAAAAAGTGTATTAAATATTTGTTGCAAGAATCAGTTGTCTAACTAGCCAGTTCATAATAGGAAAGGAAATGCTGACATTTTGTTTGCTCTACAACTAATATTGAGTGTGATGAGAATGAATAACCTTCTCGGTTATGGTTGTGAAGTTTAGTAAATACCACATGTGAATGAGATCATATTAGTTATGAATATAACATCCAGATGTGGAAATCTTAAGTGTAGGAGTTATGTTGAAAGGCACATCACAGGCATTAATAGAGTTCATAGAATATCAGGCAATTTATGTTGAGCCTGAAAATCATGAATGATCGTTAGAAGGTAATGTACAATTGTTACAGATGTGGTGCAATGAATGGGGCCCTAACTGTGAATCCACAACCCTACCAAGCAAACCAGGTCTTTTATCATAAGGACAATGCATTGGAGCCTAAAGAAGCTACACTATATCCCAACAATAACTTGTGTTGTATTGGTGTATCACCTTCCTCAAGTATGCTGTGGTGTGTGAACCATGTGCTGTTAATTAATAGCTTACAGTAATAGGTCAAAGATCAATTTATGTTAACATACTGTATATTTCATATTTTACACCTCATTGTACAAATGTCTTTAAAAAATACGTAAGAAAATTGTTTTAGAATTCTTTTTATAAATACACAATATTAATGTTTATTATTAAGATGACAATGTAATGTGAACAGTACTTTATTAAACATGTTGGTGCACATATCAATTAAGGATTATATTCCGCAGAATCCAAATTAAGTCACTTGCACTTTCTTTTAAAAAAGATGTATCACCACATACAATACCATGCAATACATGCATAAATATGCTCATTATATCTTAGATAGTTTAATAAATTGAACATACTGAGCATTCTTACATTTCACAGTTGTCAATGATTTTAAAGCATGGAAAAAACAGCTTGCTATTGTAATGTACTGATTACTAATGGCTAAGCATTGTGACTGAAAACACTCATATCCATTACAACCTATAGTCAAGAATCTGTTATGTTTTTAGGTTTTTGATCTGCACAGCACAAAACTGTTTTGTCAATTGGCCAACATTTCAAGGCCAAGGCAGCACACTGTCAGACTGTGCAATTTTTAAGAAATACTGGAGAAATGGGTAGTTGACAAAATTAATAAACAAGTACTATAGCATTTGGACCATGAATGTTTTCCAGATGTCTTGTGTCTATTTTTTGTGGCAAAACAGTACATGGTTTGAGCGTTTGGTAAGGTGAAAAATGCCATTGGAGTTAATCAGCCTTGATCGAGAAGCATGAAAACCAAGGTATTTAAAAGTCTGTTTTTACTGCAGACTCATCTACTCATCACCTGCCCAATCACCTGTTGAGATAATCCAGATATTTTACCTTCTTCCACTGAGGACTTGTTGACCAGAGCCCTGTGTGCTGAGTATGAAGGTCCTAACATACTCCTAACAGACCTTCACAGTAACTAATGCATTACAACTGTAGGTGTCCTACTATACTTCGCCCTTTCAATTTTAACTCTACAGTCCTCATGTCCAGGTGCACAGAAGGGATAAAGGGGTGAATTTTGGATTAAAGTTCCTTACTGAATTGGTATCATATAAGAAACCCATTCTTGGTTGTTGAACCCCATTCCTTCTGTTTAATATCTTTCACGTTTTTCTGCCTTTACCCCTTCTTTCTTAACACATTAACAATTCCCTGAGCTCTGTCACATGCCGATAGTTACAGTTACAAAAAAACTGACATGGCTTTGGATAGTCTGGAAATAATACATTTGCCATGATAACCCCAAATTTAACAGTATATGTAGTACCTACATACATTATTTTTTTCAGAAACTGCAGATTGTAACAATGCTGTGTGCTGAAAATACTGTGATATAGTCATCTGCAAATAATATATTCAATTAATGAATATGGTAATAGATCTCTATTTAGAAAAAGCTAATGAATACCACTGATGAGTTGTTTAATATGCCCACACTCTTCACAATAGAGTGTTAATTTCTTCAAATAATTAGAATTTGTTAAGATTAGCATTTGCATTAAAATGATAGTGTTGGCAACACCCAAACAGAAATAGACATACTGTGACACCAGGGTGCAGAACTCAGGAATTATGGAGACGTAAAAAGAGATCATTACATGAAACAGATTGAGCATAGACATCGAAAGGAAAGTTTCTTCCAGGGCTCATGCAGTACCTGGGCCTGTGAAACTATTCATTCAAGCTACTGTATTCATCGTCTGGAAGTTATGAGAAACATGCCCTCTGTGATGCATGTGTAGTAAATGTCTGTACATTAAATATGTATTAAACATCAATTTTCAGAATAAATTTAATACTGAAGGGTGATTGAAAATTGCAATCTTTTTGCTTGTCATTTTTGTATTTAAGAACCAGTCTACAATTGAATTCTTTAAGCTGATGTCTTAGTGCTTATTTATTGGAAACACTAGTGTTGTACAGTTAAAATTAATTTTCCCATTTCAGAAAATCTCTCTTTTAGACTACACTGTTCGTATGAGTCCAGTCTGAACATCCAGCATGCTAATCTCCATTCTCACTACCCAAGGCAATGTTTAAATTGGTGTTTCTCTTTAATACTGTTATTTTTTTATTTTATGCTTTCCTTTAGTCTCTTGTTTAATTTATTTTAATAACAGAGGTCTCAAATGCATGCTTAGGACTTATGTTGCTCAGCTCTTTTACATTCAAATTATCAGTGTCATTTGAAAAAGGCAATAATATTCAATCTAAAACAAACATTTGGACTACCATTAGCCCAATAGCTTTCTGATAAATATAGTTTGAGCAAGCATAGCTACCACAAAAAATATTGCAAATATTGACTTACTGTAGCAAGGTTACCAAGTATATAAATGTTTCCAAGCCCTACCAATTCCTGAAATACATGTAATTAATTACTGAAAAAGCAAATGAGCTAGATAGCTTCATGTTGGTACTCATGCTTACTGTATGATCGGTTTGATTAAGTCATCCGACAGGTGGAAGGTTTGTCAGTTAAAAGTGAATTTATCAGATTGTCATACTGTAAAAAGTTTTGTTTCTGTTCTTCAGGAGTTTGTTTCATTGTACTGTACCAGAACCACTTAATTATTTTACTTTTTATTGGGTTATCTCAAAATGGAACTTTAGAGGTGCTAGTGTAAGTAAGTCCTGGAGAGGAGTTACTGTACATTAAAGTGAATTCTGGGCACCCTCAGGGGCAAACGGCAGGGCAGCAAACTAAGTTAACAGCATTTAGCATTAACAGTACACTGCATTGATACACCATGTCTTTACATAAAATCACTATAAAATAAATCACTATACCCCCAATTTTTCTAAAAAGACAGCAACACAGTGCCTCACAGTTCATTTGGTAGACTTTGACAGTGCATACAATAATTAATCCATCGTTCACTTGGCAGTTTATGTATCCATTAATAATAGCATTAAGAAAACTAAACCAAAAAGGCACCAGTATGCACAGTACACATGTTCTGAGATATGCTATGTAGAATATAGTCCCATACTGTTCCATTTCAAGTACTGGTTATATGCAATCTATAATCTATTCAAAATGTTACTGAGAATGTATAATGTCATTATACTTTATATAAACATAATGTTAGTTGTTATATAAACACTTCAAAAACTGAGATTTCTCTTCCATTTGTCATGTACACAGTTATTATGCTCCAAATATTTTAATATAAACTAACTTCTGAAAAAAAAGATCCCAAGTTCATATGCATATACTGTATTGTCATATTTTTTATTGTGCCATTCAGTGTTTTTTTTTTTCATTACGTGCCATAAAGCTTTTGGAGCCATGCCAAGTTTTACTTTTTTTCTAACTATAAACGTGATGGTAACATGGGCTAAAGGCAAGGTGGCTGACATACAGCATTTCAAATTAAGCACATCTGTCTTCATCAGACCATGCTGCAGTAACCTTTAGGCAACATTAAGAAACAATGAGTCTGGACCTCAATAACTACCCCACTCTCCTTCCTGGGGCATGGGCTGTTCACTGAACCATAAATCACATTCCATAAAAACTGCCATATGTGGATTATTAATAAAAGTTTGACATTTAGCACTGGCAAGAACATCTAGGGAACTTGAAATTTTCAGTTGCTGTTGCCTCTTAGATGTCCAAAAATATAATTTGAAGTGTACTAATTTCAAAGGTCCACCCCACAATAATCATTAAAAATAAAATCAAATAAAAAAACAATAACCTATTTGTAAGTTTAAGGAATGCAAACTTTGAACTTTCACTTTAAACAGAAATAGTTCACAAGTGGGCAAAATGGCCTCCTGACTGAGGGTGGTACAGTAATTGGGCTTGATGAGTCAAAGTTGTCTGGCGCTCTAAAAACAATGTTTTTGCAAATGGTTGGAGATAGGTGGATAGATTAAGGCCACTAAAAAGGACCAATAAAACAGTGGCCTGAGAGGAATTATATTTTCTGTGGAAGATAAAGACTTTAGTCAATTTTTTGTTTTTGTTTTCAATTCAATCTATTGTATGTACAGTAACAGACTGACTGTAGACAAATGTGGGAAAAAAAACATGATTGATAAGAGACATATTCCAACGTTTAAACCAGGGTGGTTAAAGGTTGAAGTTCTTGATTAAGGTATTGACCTAGTACTTTTGTATTGTAAGAAGGTCTTCAAGCTAGTTTTTGTCCTGTATTTTCACAATGCATTTCCTTTTCATAAAGTATGTGTTTAACAGACGTTAGCTGTTCTCAACCATCAATTTGATAATACATTTACACTTTAGAATGTAGAAAACATGGAAGTATTATTATATAAAATACTAATAATGTGGGGGTAAATTAGTAATGTTGATTACATTTAACCCAGTCCTTTGTGCAATTTTGAAAATAAGTGAGGTACAGAATAATTTATACCTATGCAGCATTAGATAGATACAGACTACCTTTCTTTGACTGCATAAAATAAGTCTGTAAACAGTGATATTTTTCATGTTATAAGGTATTTGCAATAAGTACTACAACTGCAACTGAACTGATGTACTACAGTGTATCTTTACTGAAAACAGCCGCTGTTGTATCAGTTCAATACTTGAAACGAGAGATAATTAAATTAGTATAATTATCACATTGCTACACTGAAATATTATTTGAAATGGCCAGTGAAAGTCATTTTCTGCTTTTCTGGAAAGATATGGTCTCTCAGTAGTGTTTGCCATTAGAAACTATAACCTTCAGAGTTGAGACAATATTTATTTTAACAGTAATAAGCACTGATGTAAGAGCTCATAGGAACACAAAAACTCATCATAACCTATTGATTAGAAAAATAGAGGCAATGTAACTTTCAGATATAATATTGATGGAAACGTCCTCTTAATGCCAACGACCTTCCCTGCACACTACATAATACGTGTTGTAATTATTTTACAGGCACTTGAAAATAAACCAATTTTGTGGGACAGAAGGTACCATTGATTGCACTTGTCTAAAAGGTTTAGAGGAAAGTGAAGCCTACTTATGGAAGCAATTCAGCTGTATCCTATTGGAAATCAATGTCAAAAACATATTGAATTTGACTTCTAGCAACCAACACCATTGATTCTTTATACACTTCCTTTGTCTCCAGTACATTTTGTACATTGTTTTATCATCACTAAACATATTCTTCAATTATTATTTGTTTCAGTGACTGACCACAGTGTAATGCTGCTTGAATGAATGGGGATATAAATATCTCTGCCTTTTTGTTTCCTATGAAAAGCATACGTTTTTTTTTGTGAAAGAAGTTCACAATACATTTCAATAAATTCTGTAGTTCTTATAAACTACATTCATGAGTTAAATTGATTTTTTTTTTTAGTGCACACTTAAATGTTCATGTGCTGTACTGTATAATACATAATGTTGACAGAGGTTTAATAAGAAAGCTTCCAACACCAGCAGTCACTGTAACATCCTAAAGCGATGGCTATTTGGAATGTTTGTCTCCACATAGAGTCCTCATTTTACTTGGTTCATAAATACCTATGTATCCCTTTTTTGGAATATAGTACAAATAATTAAGAGTTTTGCACAGTGTGTGGTAAACAGTAATGTCTTTTACAAACGGCACTAGGATTTGGGAAATTATTCTGGGTGAGAGCACTTTCAGCCACTTTTCTTTTAACATGTAACAGATGGCACAACCCCATTCCGGAGGTTCAGTGTCAATTGGAGGAGAGGCACATTTCTTACTGACATCACCACATGCCTTCAAGTGCCCAGGTAGTTAAGTACAGGGTTCACTATACTTCTTAGAGTCCCTTGAAAGCCCTGGTGGCCTAATTGTCTCTCTCGGGGAATTCCAAGAGTTCCCCAAGAATTCCAAGACTGGGAATTCCAGTCACATTGATGGGACCCAGAGTCAAACCCCTGATCACAGAGCTCAGCCTTCACTAGGTTGCACATCTTTACCAGATGAGCCACATGTGAGGCCCCGCAGTTGCCTTCTTACTGCTAGAATCCCCCCAAAAGTTAAGCCAACAATCTCTCCAAACTCTAAACAAATCATTGTTCTAAAGAATGATTGGACTTAAATAACTTTAATAATGAAAATACCCAGACATTATGGAATTGACCAAAACAATACCCTTGGACATGGGCAGAGGGGCCATGTATCTATGTGCTGCTAGATATTTATTTGAAGTTGATAACTATGGTTGGGCTACAGCAAAATGGATCTGTTGTGGATGGCAGCTGTGGACAGTTTAGGGAACAATGGACAAGAAGACTACATACTGTAGATTAGGTGGTTAATGTTATGTGTTGGGTCTGAAGAATGTTCTAGTTGAAAGGTCATCCTAAAGCTTTGATTTATGACCTTTGGAAAACAGAGGGTGTTAAAGTGTGTGGCAGTGGTAATTACTGACCAAATCACTTGTTTCCAAGTATAAAAATGGAACCATGGCCTTAATCATTATCAGTTTCCTAGTGGACACTAATTACACTTGGAATCTGACCATATAGTGTACAGTCTAAAGGCTTCATTCACAAGCTGTTTGGGCAATAAGGTGTACAACATTCACATAAGAACTTTTGTGAATAATGTTCTAAGTCCTATACAACCGAATTGCAGTTTGTGTGAATCCTACTGATATCCCCTGTGCTGGTTTTCTATTACAGTCAGTGAGGAAAAAATAAATCAAAAGGCATAATTATGTGTAATCCCAGTTCATCACCGTGCACAGTACAACTGTCCAGACACCTGCAGTAAAGGGCTCCTATTAGAAATTTAAAGATGAGGAAAGTGGTAGTGAATGTGTGTTGCTGGATGTCGGCAACTAATTGGCCATGCTGATGATGATTGCATAGTTTCTTATTTCCTCCCTGTTTCATGAATCAAGCCAAGCGTGAAGCCTTTCAATATTTTCAGCAGGGATCTTGTTTCCTATTTTACAGTTCGCTGGAACTGAAGCAAAAGCCAGTGAAATGACTTGCCCAGTTTCAGTGGGGAGCTAGGTCATTAACCCAGCATACAATGCGGCTCCTATCTACTCTTAGCTTCTGTCAATATTGCTTTTCCTGCATTAGTGCGGATGATGTTATCATCAAAAGTAATGAATTTCCTACCTGTTCTTAAAATTCCACGGAAGCAGAACTGATCTTAAATAAAACTGCAAGATTATTAATTTTATATACCAAGGGTATTATCTATAACTTTAGAATGTATTGTATGATTATTATACTAATAATGAAACGAGAAGGCAGAACAATGTTTGTTCTTCTTTTTATTTTTATGTCATAAAATCAGGCCTTGAATAAGCAATAATATTTGACCAATGATTGAATAACTATTAGCAATTGTGTCAGTTTTGAAATTTTAAGGTTTTTGGAAGTAGTTGAACATTATATTACTATTATTTAAAATCTAACAGAACTGAGAAATCAGGAAAGAAATGTATGGACACATTTACAGTAATATGCATTCATAAGATTCATAAGTTCAACAATAGCATTAAAAACTAAGAATGCATGATCAGATGAGGTAATTTCATGTGTAATTTACAGTTTATATTGTAAACTAGCTATAGACAGATAAAACAGAACTGACACACATAAAGAATGGAATATGGATGAGAACTCCAGTGAGTTTTTCAATGGTTTCTTTATATTGATCATAGAAATATTTTGAGAGCATCTTTAACCAAAGATTTTAAAATATGTAGTTCCCCAGGCTCAGTCACAAAATTGTTTTGGATTTTTTTTTTCCTGTAGGACTGTCTAAATTAATGTGCCTTTGTCTCTAGTGCCACTATTTTCAAATGTGTGGACATGAGGTTTATGCTTTAAGCATAACATTTCTTTTTTTTGCAAATTGAAGTACAGAGGACAGAGGAAAAATGACACCAGTACATAGTTTTTTATTATGATTCTTGAAACAATATTAAATATTTTTGTAATAATTCAGGAAACATCCTAGTTAATTATTACACATACAGTACTTATATATAAGGACATATATAAAACACTGTTAAGCTAATTGTTAAACACTAGCAAATAAAATGCTTATTTGTAAAAGAGACTGAAATAGAGAACTCACTGTCTACATACAGTATAGTACACAGTAATAATTGTTTAGAAATCTATGAACGAACTACATAATGCAGTTCTAAACAAATTCATCTTACAGTTCAGACAATATGAAGCCAATCTTCTAGATTACTTCACCTTTGATTTCAATGTTCTGTAAAAACCTATTTGAAAATGTATTTAGACACACAATATTTGAAGCCAATCACTTTGCTTTCTTTGCTTATTTTACAACAACCCAGGGAGCTCAGGGAAAATATGGTTTCTAATTTCAGCTCATTCCAGAGGTGTCATATGAAATTTGGATTTCTTAACAATCATGTTACAGTCCCAGCTTTGTGACAGATTGTATATTTTTCACAGATGATCCGAGTGTACTAAAAAGTCTTCAATGCTGGTAATTGACAGGCCAAAATCTATGATAAAAATCTTATCTTTATACCCACAAGAAAAGTGAAAACCTAGAGAAATACACACATTCACATTACGACCTTGCCATAAAACAGTCAGGGAGTGCCCAGAGCATTAAAGCACTCTCTATTACTCTGCTCTAACTCTCTTTGCAGTCTCTTTATACCTTCAATGACAGGACACCTGTGTCCAATCACATTTGTTATCACTGGCAAATGCAATACTGGCCTGCCATAAAATGTTTATCCACACAATTTCATATAGCATGTACAATGGGCACAGATTTGGACAGCTATGTAGTTACAGAGCTGCTGGGTAATAGTTTTAAGGCCCAGTATTTGTTTTGTCATCGCCACATTTCACCATTCAGTGGTTTCAGTATGACTTAAGTTTTGATGTGGATTGTGCTCTGGTTTTTCCAATAGTCTTCCATTCCATACAATGTCTCCCACAATGGACTGGATTCAAACTTGCACCCTGTACAATACTGTTTCAAGTAAGGAATATAGAATTTATCCCTGAATTGCTTACTTTTTTTCATTTGCATCTCCTATAAACAACTTATTCACTATTTAGAATGTACATACTACAGTAAATAATTTTATATTTTAAAGTATAATTCAATTGACATTTTAACCAATTATTTTGAGTAATGCAGCATTAGATTTAATTTTGCAAGCATGCAAGAATGATATCACACAAATATGCCAAAATATGCTGTATGAAAGTACAGTATGAGAACATTGAGGAGCGTATCAATTGAAAATATTTACATTGGTATTGAAGTAAGAGACAAGATGTAAAAAAGGTTAACTTAAGTCAGTTCTGCCTGAAAATTAGACTTCTAAGCAACAGGGGTTTATGGCAGGAAAGGGGATTAACTGATAAGGATTCCAGATGCAAGCTAGGAACCCCCCTGGGTGTAATCTTAAACTGACCATTTGGCCAGGACCTCGTAAACTGGCCAAATACCATGACCCCCTCCCCTTACCATAACACCGAATGACGTCTGAAGCAGCAAGCAAGGACTATATAACCTAATAGTTTGTACCGGAACATCGAACAATACTTCGGTTTTGTTGTTTCTTGCGGGAAACAAGACTTTGGCTTTATTGTTCCTTGCATGCAGTAAACTCATCTGTTTTACTTCATCTCGGGATCAAGAACCTTATTCTTTCTGTTACAACAAATTTGGCGTAGTCGGCGGATGCTCCAGAAGGCGCAGAACTTCCCATCGGCAGGAGAGACGGTCAGCGCTCACATTACTAAGAGGTAAGGACTCCTCTTTTTAAAAAAAAAAGTCCAGACTCTCTCTGACCGATTGGGAAGTCTCTGCTCCCTGCGAGAATCGCCCGAGATGACGGAGTAAACGTGAGTTCCTGAATTCCTCTGGCCCGGGGAAGACACCGGTGTATGTAATGGGTGGTTTGCTGTAAGCCCAGAAGTTGGTCTGGCAGGCGGTCTGCGGTATTGTGTACAGGCGTTTGAAGCTGGTGTATGCCTTAATTGCGCGTGGAGTTTTCGACGGGTTTTGGACCTTTACCGCGAAGTTCAGGACTGGTGTGGGCCTTAATTGCGCCCAGAGTTCTGAAGGTCAGGACTGGTTTGGGCCTTAATTGCGCCCGGAGTTCTGAGGCTCAGGATCGGTGTGGGCCTTAATTGCGCCCGGGGTTCTGGAGCAAGTGGTGCATAAAATGCACGTATAATCCAGGATTGGTGTGGGCCTTAATTGCACCCGGGGTCCTGAGATTAGCTACGCCTTGATCGTGCACGGATTGGCGTGGCGTGGTTTTTTGTTTTAAAGGAAACAGAAGTAAAAGATATATATATATATGTTTTTGGTGTTTTCCTTGTTTGTGAAATACATATACACATGCACAACACTAACATAAACACACCTCATAATAAAAGAGCAAAGCATTAAGTAGCAGGATTTAAAGGACGTTGAGACCCGAGAATCGCCCTGATTGAGCTCAGTGTGTAAGTCCACCCCGGGGCAAAAGCAGCGATGCTGGCATTCTGGGGATGGTGAATTACTGATCAAGAAAGGGGGTTTTCGAGGTCTCGTTCCTTACCTGTGAACAGTGCGGTGTAAGTCCTCTCTAAAGTCTCTGAGAGGCATTTAGATCTGGAGGTAACAAACGCCCTTGGCTGAATGAGTGCAGGAATGCACAGGTTTTTCAAGTGAAAGCATCCCCCTACTGTATGAGCTGTTACCTCACACACGACAAAAGTAAAAGAGACCGAACGTGTACTAACTGATGGTTTGAGAAAGTGGTGGAAGGGTCCGTTTATATATCGGAAAAGTGTAAGTTGACGGAAACGAAGGAGAAAAATATGGGAAAAGTTGAGTTTGTCAGAGGGAGTTTGGGGCGAAGACGCCTGTAAAGAAAGCATATGCGTATTGATTGGCAAAAGCACAAGCATGTAGCTCCCACCCTGGTGCACGGCCGGCACCAGTGGTGGCAGATACATGAGAGAAAGAAAAGAAATTGGGATGTGACTTCTTAAAAGTGTGTTTACGGGGAAAACAAAAACCCGGAAGAAAAGATACTTTACTCGCTACGAAAGAGTATGAACAAAAGCAAAAAGAGGCAGTGCAGGAGAATCAGAAACTAAAAGAAGAATTAGTTCCTGGTCGCACTGCACTAGTTAATGGGTTACAACAGTCAACTAAATTATATCTTGCTCTCCCATAGGGGAACAGACAGGCAGGAAATGAAAATAATTGGGATCAATTCCCACAGTGACCATATGGAGACAGGGGGTCTGAGTGGGATGACACCTGGTACGAGTGTGATAGAGACGGAACAGGAACTCCCTTCTTAAAGGGAGGGCGCCCGCAGACCTGTACTCTCACCCTAAGTGGGAGAGGGCCTGATGTAGCGGGGGCTGGCGCTGTTGATGACGGCGTCACTCTAACTGTCTCGCACCCCGTCGAGGGGGTCTGCACGTGCACCTACCTTCCCTGATTCCCCCATACGATCAAATCCAAAACCGGAAGATATTGACCGGTGGGCTAAAGTACCGCACCCGAAATTAGGAATGCAGCGAACCTGGAGTGCACTTCAGGAATTAAAAGGATTCATGTAGAAGTAAAACAAGAATACAGCACATTGTAGTACGAAGAGAAAAATATATTCTCGATGTGTATGTGTGTTTTATGAATTTGTGTGCCTGCATGTATGTGTGTAACTGTGAGTTTTGGTATACTAAATGACGGTGCGAGTGTGCTTAGCCAGCGGGACTGGCTAGAGACGTAATTAAGAGACTTGACGAAAATCAACTTAAGGAGATTGGAAAATATAAGAGCGTCTGAAACGTATAAGTACAGTACAGGTGGACGTAAAAGTAGTTAGATAAACAGTTTTTGTATTTTTATACAATTAGTTGCAATAGTGGAAACAATTTGGATTTATTCGAATGTCTCGAAACCAGACATGCTGAAACGCTGTAGGTTTAGAATCGAGACTGGGGAGAATAACGTCTTGTGAGAAGATCTGTTTACCTAACGATTAGATCCTGTAAATCCCTTGTAGCCTCCCTGTCTGTCCCAGTCCAGTGGATAAAAATGTACTGTTAATGGAGTGTTGGTTTCTCTGTTAGGGGATACTGGAGCACTACTGTCGTGCTTGTTTCACTCCTCTGTTCAACACAGTAATGTATATGGGGAGGCGGCAGGAGGCCACAGGAGTATTGGGGCAGCAAGTTTTACTTGCCGAGTACCAGATTTTAATGGGTGGTTTTATCCCAGATCTATTGGGTTGGAATATTATGCATTACAAAGAATGACTATCCAGAACAGGGTATCACGTGGCTTCAACTGACTGTGATCACTCAGTATGTTAATGGTATTCTGAGTGCTTGCTTCCCCTGACGAGGAAACCCACAAGTCTGAGTTGCTTCAGCTTTAGAGTGTCTAATAGAAGCAGTTATGATAAGGCCCTTTTGTGTCTAGCATTGTGAAATTTTAACAGGGCCTGGGTGCAATGTTTTTACGGGGTGAGCACAACTCTTAACAGATCTGCTTAAGGGGGGAGTGCAGTACATAGACAAAATTGCCTTGGTTCCAACAGCAAAAGCCGCCTGTAATAATTTGAAACAAGCTCTCTTACAGGTGCTGAGACTGGGGTTTCCTCAGATGGATCAACCATTCCTTTGTATGCAAGTGTGGACAAAGGGTTCTGGGCAGCTCTGCTGACGCAGGAGCATGGAGGTAGGCACTATTATACCATTAGATGCTGTAGCCAAAAGGTGGGGGACCGTGAAAATTTAAGAAAATGTAATACTGTTTACTGATGGGTCCTCTCTGATGCATGAGGGAAAACAGAGAACAGGCTGAGCCGTTACAACAGAATTCGAGGTGCTAACAATCGGAAAAATGCCCCTCCACTGCCTCAGCGCAGCAAGCCAGTTAAGAGCACTGATGGAAGATTGTAAAAAGAAAGATGTTAAAGGGTTACTGTATATGTATATAATGTATTTGTATTTGTTGCATGTAGGCCACAATTCTGGATGGCTATGGAGAAATAGGATTCTCTCACAACGGCAGGGACTCCAGTTAAGAATACTGGGCTTGTCTCTGAACTGATTTGTATTTTTGCAGCTGCCGACAGAAGCAGCTTGAGTAAGGTGTAAATAACACAATAAATAAAGAATTCCAGTAACTCAAGGTAACAACCATGCAGATGCAGATGCCAGACGAGCGGCACTGGGAGAGCGGGAGTCTGAGACCCCTGTGAAACCTCTATTGGGGAAAAGGGAGAATTCAGGTTGAGGCCTTTAATAGATGTTTAATAGTGGTTAGAACAAATGTGTAAAGAATGTGGGGTTGTATAATGATGGGATGTGGGCTGGCACATACCCAAGTGTATGACAAAGATGATCCTGTGGTACGGACTGCCCTGCCCCTTGGATACTGATCTAGGGGCATACTACACTGGGAAGGTGTGCCAGGCTGTAATTGCCTCACTAGGGGTAAGTTGGAAGTCACATTGCCCCCATCACCCACAGTCTGAAAGACCAACTAAGGAAATATCAACTGAAGGAACACCGTGGGTAGATGCTCTACCTGCAGTCCTGTGCAGTTTGCGGGCTGGAGCAAACGGAACTGTGAGACCGAGCCCATTTGAGATCATCACGGGCAGCCAAAGAAACACCCTGGAGGCCAAGTTTGGCTAACGCACTGATGAATTTACTAACTCTCTATTAAAGTATTGTAGGTTTGTTAACTGAAGCGGTGCACAGGGCTCATGAACAGGTGCCGGACGCTTGGGGACCTCCAGTAGAGGGGAGACATGACCGGATACCTGGCAAATGGGTGTAGGTGAAGAAGAGATACCCTGCCAGACGTTGCAATCCTGCTGGGAGGGACCATATCAAGTGCCACTAACTACTGATTGTGCCATCTGAGTGACAGGATGAGATCGCTGGATCCGCGCATCGCACTTTCACCGACCCACGGCACCAGAGACTGAGCGAACAGAAAGAAGGATGTTGTTACCGTTTCTGTGTCTGATGCTTCCTAAGACCAACAGTGTGCTTGTTAGGCCTGAGGAGCATTACTGGGGATATGGTATCACTACATTCCGGGTGTTGGCATATCTATCAGCCAAAAAATTATAATCGGAGTTGGGTCAATATTGCTATTCCAGGATCCTGACGATTCCACATGGCTGAGGTCTGCGTTTGGGTCCTGGGGTAGGACTTTATGTATTTGTAGGATTAGGATTGTTTTATGTGTATAATTGTAACTATCACTTGTACAAAAACATCAATAACATCTTGTTGTAACCGTGGAACGCACAATGTCATGGTAATGCATGCCTGTACATCTAAAAAGGAAAGATCTGCCCTGACATTGTATGTGTAAAATAGGCAGTCCTGACGTATGCCATACTTTATAAGGGGGGAATGAAGTAAGAGACAAGATGTAAAAAGGGTTAACTTAAGTCAGTTCTGCCTGAAAATTAGACTTCTAAGCAACAGGGGTTTATGGCAGGAAAGGGGGTTAACTGATAAGGATTCCAGATGCAAGCTAGGAACCCCCCTGGGTGTAATCTTAAACTGACCATTTGGCCAGGACCTCGTAAACTGGCCAAATACCATGACCCCCTCCCCTTACCATAACACCGAATGACTTCTGAAGCAGCAAGCAAGGACTATATACAGATGCAGCCATTCAAAATGCGCGGGCGATACCGCATTATTTTCCGGTACGCTGTACGCAGTCTACCGCAAGTTACCGGTAAATACCGCAAGTTACCGGTAAATACCGCTAGCAAAATAATAGTATCCGGAATTTCCGCAAGGTGGAGCTAATAAAGCTCAACCTCTCATGTTTGAGCTGTAGCCATCAAAGTCTTTAACGAAGATATTACTAATAGTATTAATAATAAATGACCTTGGACAAGCTGTAAACTCAAAGTATTGCCCTGGTCCACATTCTTTTTTTCATTGACAGTCTTTGTAAAAGTAACACCACAGCATTTCGCAATCACGCATTTGTTTCCAATCATGCAAAGTACAGTAATTTTTGAGAATCGATTCACCATGCCTTACACATGCTCATAAAAGAGATTGATTTAGGAACATAAACATATTACCGTATGCAAACTGTACTGTATACAGTATGTATATGTATATTTAATGTCTTAACTGTGCCCGTTTAAGTATTGAATATTTATATGGAATTTTACCATTGAAGGGAAATCTTAGTGCCTGAGCATAAAAAGAATAGGAGCATACTGCAACGCGTGTGAAGGCCATAAACGATATTAATTTTGGAACATAAACATACAGTATATGGCTGGTCTCGGTACTTTAAAGAAAACATACACGAAACATGCTTTCATTATGACCAGAATCGGTCTTGAGATATTTTTAACTTGATTTACAGTATTTGAGAGGTATGTCTTGACACCGATACTACGTACTGTAAGTACTGCTCACGTACTGTATATGTTTCTAGGTTTATATTATGCATTTCATACGGTCAAATTACTTTTGAGCAACTGATAAGAAGCGCGAAACGGTATGCCCAGGGCGTTTTAGTTTCGTTTTGTGCGGGGGCTGCTTTAACTATATCGCCGTGGATTGATTAGAGATATCAAGTACATACAAGTCATTTTTTAAATGTTGTAGTTTGTCTTGTAAAAATGTTACGAGAACATCATCTGTCAACAATTACACAGGTTCTGTTTCCATATTGCGGATTTTGGTTACGTAATATTATTTTCTAATTTAACGTTGTGAATATATGATTTGGGCAAACAGAGCCGCAAAGAAGTACATTATGGGTTGTTGTTTTTTTTTGCAGTTCTATCTAGAACAAGCGATGCTTAAACCTTTGTCTGATTCTTGTGAAACTATCCACACGACAGTTACCCATAGTAGGAGTTGACTTCAGTGATGTCACTGATGGGATGTTTCTAAAAATCCATCCTCTGTAAAACGTCTTCTCTAGTTGTCCTGCATATGTATTCGCTAATGAAGCTGTGTGTTCTGAGCCTGGATCTCTACATTTCTGTATGAACCAGCTTAGAAGGCTAAAGACAGCTTGTGTTTAAATTGAGTGTAAGGTAATTTATGCTTCTAAAGTCATGGTCAGCATTTATTATTGTACTGTGCTGTAAACTTGTTCTGTGCCTAGTCACATTATTTTATAGCGTTTTTATAGCGTTATCAAATCTGGTGGCGCTGTATGTTAGTTTCCTGACTCCCATGTCACATGGTCTGTGATTGAATCCCATGGAACTACTGTACAGTATCACTTTATTTTTTAACAAACATTTCTTTGAAAAAATGAAATGTTTCCCTTGGTCATTGATTAAATAAAACCTCACTCGCACCAAACAAATTTATATTTCTAAATATCACAACATGATCGAATTTAAGTCTTTTAAATAACAATGAATAGTCACCTATGCGTTACAAAATAAACATTTATATTGATTTGAATTGTTTAAATATATGTGTTTAAAGGCGATATACGGTATAAAAGCGTTGATTCTTATGGAGTGTGTTCCACCGGGGATTCAAAAAATTTATTTTTTTTAATCGCGTATCTAAGGAAAATTGCAGTATAACTTTGTTAATGCACAAACAGTGGCATGTTACATTATAATTTGGGTGTCTCCCCTTGCCAGAAAGCTCTAAATTGCATTTTGAGTGCGGTTTTTGACTTTTTCTAAATTGCAACCCATAAATAAAGCTGATAAAGCTTAGACTAACTGTATTCTAAACTGTATTACAACGTAAATTGCAAAAATGCACTTGGAATCTTTCCAAGCCCTCCTACGAAAATTATTTAAACTGCGACACTGATCATTCATCTCTAAATAAACTTTATTTTATATAGCGTTTTAGGCGAATAGGTAATTAGATTGCTCATAAACCTAATCGCTTTTTCTACATAAACACAGCGTGATTGCTCTCTGAAAATGCTTTTCCTTTATATTTAGGCTCAGATTTCAACTATAGATCGCATTATTATAAACTTTCTTGGAAAAATGTATTTTATGTCAACCATGTTTGCTATTAATTCATTTAGTGCTAAAATACGTTCATTGTCTTCCAATCGAGTCGAGTTGACATTAGAAGCTTGCCACTCCCGGACTGTTACACCAACGCATTAGCATGTTAAAGCGACTTAATTGAGGTGCCCAGCTACCAGTTAACACTGTACTTCCTACTTTAAAAATACTTGTGAAACCGGTTTAATTCGTCACAGCCAGCACTCCTGCAGAGAGGGGGTTGTACTCATAAAGTAGAAGCAGGCGAGATTTCCAGCGAAAGACACCTCCCCCCCCCCCACCTCAAAAACCCAGTAAGCAGTAAGGCTTTATGTTGAAAATTGAGGTGGATTTTGTTTATGATAAAGAGGAGGAACTGGGATGGGAGGAGGGTTTGGTTTTGCATAAGGGGTGGGATTATGATAATTGGAGGAATTTGCGAGAGTATAATGGTTTGATATATTTGATTTTGTATTGTGGTCGTTATCTATGTTTTTGATTGGTATTATGTTTATATGGTTGTTTTTGTTGGTTGGTTGTTATTATGGTTATTAATAATACGATCTATAGTTGAAATCTGAGCCTAAATAAAAAGAAAAAGCAAGTGATTAGGTTTATGAGCAATCTAATTACTTATTCGTTTAAAACACTATATAAAATAAAGTTTATTATTAATTTGCTGGACAGAGCGGTGAACATTATTATACATAAGACAAAGATAACGATCCTGATCAGTTTAGAAATCTGTGTACGCTGTAAGGTTTTTACTTCTTAAACTTTTAAAATACACGTTTCGAATAGAAAGAAATCCTCTTCCTGGTACAGTCGCATGAAGAGACAGGCGAAACAGCCCTACACAGCCCTGTCGCAGTACACGAATATAATCATATCGTTATTAAATTCTTTAGATACGCGATTCCATATTATATTAGCAGAAAAGCTTAAACTACCACTTTTTCACACGCTATTTCACATGTTAGTTAAATTTAATTTATTTATATATTATATATTTATATCTCTGACCAAGGGAAACGTCTCATTTTTTCAAAGAAATGTTTGTTCACAACGGCGACTGTCAGAAGATAGGACACAGCGGCTCAGGCACCCGCTGAATGGAAAAGGGGCACTTTAATGTTCTGTATGGCTAATACTAAAGCCAATACTAATATTCAATACTTTAATATCCTTTTCTGTATGTTTAACAATAGTGGGTACTGGCCTAATTCGTCCCTGCTCCCGTTGTTAGGTGTTAATGTGTTGTTAAGTGTGAATTTGTAGCTGTTTCCCTGGGGTCTGGCTTTTTTTCTGGAAAACCATAACTGGTCTTGTCCAGATTGACTGTCGGCGCCCAGGTCTGACAGTGCTGCTCCAGCAGTGCCAGGTTCTGGCGCAGCCTCTGTTCTGTGGGCGACAGCGGGACCAGGTCGTCTGCACAGAGCAGGAACTCGATTTCCATAATTAATGCAGATCAGTAAATCAAGGGACAAAACAATTATTGCACCCGGGTCCTCAATGAGCTTTGACGTGCTAATGCGTTGGTTTAACAGTCCGGGTGTGGCAAGCCTCTAATGTCTCCCGACTTTGAAAACCAAGTAATAACTTAACTATATGTGCAAACGTTTCATATGTTGCTGTTGTGGATGCCTGTGGAGTGTATCTTATTTGCCGCGCGCCCTCCCCCCCTCTTTCCCTCAATTCAATTCAATTCAAGGTGTTTTATTAGCATGGCAGATGGGTTCAATCAGTGTTGGGTATTTACTTTGCTTTGAGATTCCACTTTTAAAGGTGATATATAAATTTTTGACTAAAATAAATTGATATCTTTGTCTTCTAAGCTCTCTGTGTACAGTGGAGCCTCCTGTCCAGCCAGCACATGTCCACAGACATTCACAACAGTGACATATCATAAAACGTTTGCACATATAGTGTGCAAAAATGCACTTTATTTACTAAAAATAACACAGAGATACTGTATCAATTTATGTTGCATTAGCCTGATTATGATTAAAAAAACACATATAATTAAACACGCGTTTGCGATTTAAATCAAAACACGATTTAAATCAATATAAATGTTTATATTGTATCGCATACTGTCCAGCCTCCATTCCTCTATAAAAATTTACTCTATTACACACACACACAATAGAAGCAGGAAGCAGAAGCAGGGACCGTTGTCAGAAGGGAAGAAGGTGACTATTCATTGTTATCAAAAATGACTTGGAATCGATCATGTTGCAATATTTTGAAATATAAAAGTCAATTGATTGTCCATAATATCGCTATTCTATTTTTTCGAAGAAATGTTTGTTAAAAGAAAAGTCCAGCACCAGCTGGATTTGAACACACAACCTGCAAGTTGTTAATCAGGCACGTAGACCAGTAGGCTACAAGACAACTCGCATGAACAGGGAGGCGAAACAGCCCTACACAGCCCTGTCGCAGTACACGACTATAATCATATCGTTATTAAATTCTTTAGATACACGATTCCATATTATATTAGCAGAAAAGCTTAAAACTACCACTTTTTCACACGCTATTTCACATGCTAGTTAAATACTTCGATGCTTGAAATGTTTAGGGAGAAATGGAATACTGGTGTGTATTTTTTCTTTAAAGTACCAAGACCAGCCATATACTGTATGTTTATGTTCCAAAATTAATATCGTTTATGGCCTTCACACGCGTTACAGTATGCTCCTATTCTTTTTATGCTCAGCTACTAAGATTTCCTTTCAGTGGTAAAATTCAATATCTACAACGGGCACAGCAAAGACGTTTACTGTAAGTCTTTCTTCGACAGACCAACGGACCACGAGTGCCCCTGTCGGTCAACCAATCACGTGCTGCGGTGCCTCGCGTCATCTTGCATCACAATGCGCGACGCCACCTGAAGTACGTGTCTGTAACGCGCACTTTGAATGGCTGCATCTGTAACCTAAAAGTTTGTACCGGCACATCGAACAATACTTCGGTTTTGTTGTTTCTTGCGGGAAACAAGACTTCAGCTTCATTGTTCCTTGCATGCAATAAACTCATCTGTTTTACTTCATCTCGGGATCAAGAACCTTATTCTTTCTGTTACAACAGTATGTTCCATATTGTTAAAAATAAGTCACCTTTCCAATCTATAAGTATATAAATCTTTTCTAGTCTTATCTCCAATCAAGGTTTTCCATAATTTAAAGAATGTAGTTCTTCCCCAATCACCTTGCTAAGATTGCTAAGTTATCTTACATGTATTATTATTACAGGCACGTTTTATCACAGGGTGTTGCGCAAAATGTTTGGACAAATGAAAACTCAATTAGATAAGGAGAGATAGTACCACAGTTTCTTTTACACCATGGGTAGACAGTGGAGAGAACTAAGCACTGTGGCCAAAGCTGAATTGAATCTTCTACACTTAATATATATTGAAATGTTTAAGGCACTGATAATTTCAGTATTACAAAATATGTCCCTACTGCACATCTTAAGAAGAGACTTCAAATATTCCTCTGTAGAACTGTATTCTATAGAACGTTCATATGAATTCTTTAGATCTTTTTGTTTTAGCAAAGAATTGATCAATATGAGATGAAACATAAACTGTTGTCACCAATCTTTATAGTAATATTACAGTACACTGTATGTCCAAATTGATAGATGTTTGAAAATGATTTTAACTGTACTACTATGAAATAAGTCTGCTGGTCTTACAATTCTTGCTTCATTCTTCAAAGTGAAGTCTGTTAAACTTGAATTAATGTCAGTTTAGAAAACATTGAAAGAGGGTACGAAGCTAAAATCCTTCAGTACTGTACAGTATTGAAGTTATAGTTAATACTTTTGCAGATGTTATAGATCAGCTGGTTTTCTTTTCCTTCATTGGGCAGTTTAAAATATTGCAAATATAATAATAGTTCAGGTGGGTAGCTGCATAAGCATGCGTAGGCTGCAAAGGAACAAGTAATAGGTTTATTCCATGCTGAAAAAAGAAGAAAGAAAACACAACGTTTCGGCCGTGGAGCCTTCTTCAGGTGTGAGAAAGACAGGGCAGTAAGCAAAGGCAATGTAGCGAGAGAACAAAAGCTGGGAGAGAGGAGGAGCGAGGTGCGGGAGCAGGGGACAGAAAGAGAGGCCAGTCAGGAGGTGTGAAGTCAGGATAGGTGAAGAGAAGTGTGAAATGAAACCTACAACGAATAGAGAGAATTTAGAAGAAAAGTAGTCTGTCGTTAAGAGAAGGGGGAAGGTGTGATCCTAAAGTAGCTGCAGGATAATTTTGGTTTCTGTAGTCTTTCTGATGTATGAGTTTGGAAAACCGTCTTTGAGAACAGACGGCGAGATTAGAGTGGTCATGGCCGTCGGAGGCGAAATGAGAAACAATGGGCTTGGAGAGATCTTTAATCTTCACAGCCCTAACATGTTCTCTGAAGTGGTCTCCTTCCTGTTTCTCCAATGTAGATGGCTGGGCATTTACTGCAAGAGATACAGTAAATAAGGTTGCTGGAGGTATAAGATGCCATCTGGGAGATACGAAATTGTCCTGAGGGGCCTTGAATGAGTGTGGTATTAGATGTGTACTTGCAGGTGATACAGCGAGCTCTTTTGCAAGGGAAAGTGATGTAATATAATATTATTATAATATAGAAAATATAGAATATAGTAAATAGAAATATAGAAAAAATATAGAATATATTATAATATATTATCACAGTGGTTAACATTGTTGCCTCACAGTGCTGAGGCCCTGGGTTAAGTTCCAGACCTGAGCCACTATCTACTTGGAGTTTGATCTCCCCATGTTCACGTGACTTTTCGTCCAGGTCCTCCGGTTTCCTCCTGCAGTCCAAAGACATACTGGTACTTGTAGGTGAATTAGCTCCTGGAAAAATTGGCCCTGGTATCAATGTGTGCGTCTGTGTCTCTGTGTACCCTGCTGTGGACTGGTGTCCCATCCAGGGCGTACCCAGCCTTGCGCCCATTGCTTGCCAGGATAGTCTTCATCTCCCCCATGACCCTGAATTTGATGAAGCAGATAGAAAATGGAAAGATGAACAAAAAATATATAGTGCAGATTCTGTGTTTTGTATATTATGGGTGGAGGTAGGTAACAGAAATGTGTTATCATCAGCTCTAGGCACTAGACTAGCAAGCACAAATGAAATACTCACTGTCTCGCTTTTATATGCTTTTGTAAGGTGTCTTGGTTTACCACATATACAGTACAGTTCTGTAATTCTGAGTATAGTCTTTCAGGTGTATAGCTCACACATAGCCCTAAGCATGGTGTACATCATAAAGAACTATTCTACTCCTGTTTCAGGAATGGTTGAACTGACAGTCATTTTTATTTGAAGGAGGTCCTTCTTTGTCTTAATGAACAGACAATTTTTCAATTTCTGGTATTAGAAGATCCTTCAACGTTTAAAAAAACATAGTGTTTGGACAGCACAGAGGTCTTTATAAGGATGTTTATTAAGATTTGATTTTCTTGGACCATAAATAGAAATATCCTTTATACTGTATGTAGTGACCTTCATATCTCCTTCCATGTTTTGTTTTATAACCATTTGCCTTTTATTTCCTTTTAATAAACATATCTGACAGGTTTTATAAAAAACATAGTTTTACTTCTGTGCTGCAATAAACATACTCTAATATGCATAACTGGTGCAGTTCCATTTTTTCCTTTCTTCAAAATCAACATAGATTTCTCCCCTTTCCCCTGATCTTAAGACTATAATAAAATTTATTTGTTTGTTTGTTTATTTGTTTTTCACAGCTAATTGATCAAAGCATCTCATCCTTATTTGGTGCATCCGATTCAAAATTGGATATTGTTGATAACTTTCAGTGCTTACCTAACTTGTGAAGATACTAGAAGTGCCTTTTCAGTACAATGCTGTGCAACTTGTCATACCACTGTACATAAACTTTTCAAATCCCTTCATTCCCTGCTGTTATTAACACTGCTAATGATCTTCTGGCATACTATTTTTACTCTCTTAGATTTCAGTGCTGCATTAATGTTGTTGTTACTTTCAAAACCTCCCCCAAGTTATTTAAATCTTTCATTACTGAGTGTTGATTTATTTTATTTTCCTTGATTGTTTTAGTTCTCAGTCTGGGATGGTTACATTAGCTGCTCCACAGTGCTACATTCTGGAACCTCTGGTTTTCAATACGTGCATGTTTCTCCTAAACGGTATAATACAGAAGTATCTGGAGGATGACGTCAGGGAAGGCACAGCAAGGTAAGGTCGGAATAAGGGGGCGACTGAGGGGGGGAATGCAGGCCAAAGAGTCCAAAGGAAGTCCAAAGGGATAGTAAGGCGCAGTCCAAAATCCAGAAACCGGGAGATCCATCGAAGAAACAGGCGGTTAAAAACAGGAACAGGGAACTGGAACCAGGAACATGAAAGGTTTAAAGCATAACGGGACAAGGGGCTCTGACGCCGTGATGAAGCTTGTGCCCTCGGGCCACTCCTGTGCCCGGTGGTAGGCGGGCTTCCGGGCATCCGTCTTCCAAAGCTGAGCCATGAACTACGGAGACACCGGGCTTAAATAAGGGAAAGGGAATGAAACACAGCTGACACTAATGAAACTAAGAACAGTACAAGAAAGGTAGGAGCACCCTCTAGAGGAGGGATGACAACTGTGACAAATACTAGACATACAGATGCAGCCATTCAAAATGCGTGAGGTATTTCGCGGCATACCCCGGTGGGCGTGTCACAGTATCACGCGGTATGACGCAGTTAACGTGGTGTCACGTGGTTAACTATCCGGCGTCGCCTTGTAAAACCGCCAGGGGGAGCTTAACC
This sequence comes from Atractosteus spatula, assembly GCF_055471065.1. Classification (NCBI taxonomy): domain Eukaryota; kingdom Metazoa; phylum Chordata; class Actinopteri; order Semionotiformes; family Lepisosteidae; genus Atractosteus; species Atractosteus spatula. The sequence goes on along the minus strand of NC_142706.1, from coordinate 35,503,720 downwards.
TCTCATGTACAGCATTTGAGTCTTTAATTTTGAACTGTGTATTACAGCATGTTAATCATCAGTCATTAAAATGTTGGTATATTTTATGAAAGCAAGATTGCTCAGTTGGACAAAAGTACACAACCTACCTTTATCAGAAATATCAAAGCCTTTACTGAAGATATTACTAATAGTATTAATAATGGATGACTTTGGACAAGCTGTATACTCAAAGTATAATTTCTTTAGCACATTTGTACAAGCACTTGGAATCTGTCCAAGCCATACTTTGTCAGGCATTTTGTTTTACTTCAACGGGCATAAAAACTTCCTTGCTTTTAACAGGGCGTTTCATAATTTCTAGCTGCGAAAATGATTTAAAATGCGACACCTATCATTCAACTAGAGCTTAAAATATCACAAGGAAAAATACACACCGGTATTCCATTTCTCCCTAAACATTGTAAGCTTCGAAGTCTTTAACTAACGTGATACCGGAGTCAACAAGCATACTTTTAGAATTTGATTAAAAGGGAATATAATATGGAATTGCGTATCTCAAGAATTTAATAACGGTATGATTATATCCGTGTACTGCGGCAGGGATGTGTAGGGCTGTTTCGCCTGCCTGATCATGCGAGCTCTCTTGTAGCCTACTGGTCTAGGTGCGTGACTATCAACTGGCAGGTTGTGTGTTCGAATCCAGCTGGTGCTGGACTCTTATTTTAACAAACATTTCTTCGAAAAAATAGGTAAGCGATATTATGGACAATCAGTTGACTTTTATATTTCAAAATATCGCAACATGATCGATATTTGCGATATTTTGAACATATCTTCCCTTCTGACAGCGGTTCCTGCTTCTATTGTGTGTGTGTGCAACAGTAAATTTTTATAGAGAAATGGAGGCTGGACAGTATGCGTTACAATATAAACATTTATATTGATTTAAATCGTGTTCTGATTTAAATCGCAAACGCGTGTTTAATTATGTGTTTTTAATCATAATCAGGCTAATGCATTTCTACATTTTCTGTATGAACCAGCTTAGAGGTTCATACAGAAAGACAGCTTGTGTTTAAATTGAGTGTAAGGTAATTTATGCTTCTAAAGTCATGGTCAGTATTATTGTACTGTGCTGTACTGTGTCACATTATTTTATAGCGTTTTTATTGCGTTATTAAATCCGGTGGCGCTGTGTTAGTTTCCTGACTCACATTATTTAAACTACCACACTGATCATTCATCTCTAAATAAACTTTATTTTATATAGCGTTTTAAGCGATTAGGTAATTAGATTGCTTATAAACCTAATCGCTTTTTCTACATAAACACAGCGTGATTGCTCTCTGAAAATGCTTTTCCTTTATTTTTAAAGTAGGCTCAGATTTCAACTATAGATCGTATTATTATAAACTTTCTTGGAAAAATGTATTTTATGTAAACCATGTTTGCTATTAATTCATTTAGGGCTAAAATACGTTCATTGTCTTCCAATCGAGTTGAGTTGACATTGGAAGCCTGCCACACCCGGACTGTTAAACCAACGCATTAGCACGTCAAAGCCCATTGAGCCAGTATTGGCTTTAGTATCCCCCCCTTCTCCCCTCAATTCAATTCAATTCAAGGTGTTTTATTTGCATGACAGATGGGTACAAGCAGTGTTGGGTATGTATATTGTAACGCTTACAGCAGACAGGCACTGTGTAGGAGCCGACGCACCAGAGCAGCGCCTGCATTTATAACTTAGTTTTTAAAATTAGTCAAGCAATACGAAGCATCTCCTTTTACTTAGTGCCTGAGCATACTGCAACGCGTGTGAAGCCCATAAACGATATTAATTTTGGAACTTAAACATACAGTATATGGCTGGTCTCGGTACTTTAAAGAAAACATACACACCAGTATTCCATTTCTCCCTAAACATTTTAAGCATCGAAGTCTTTAACTAACGCGATACCGGAGTCAACAAGCATACTTTTAGAATTTGATTAAAAGGGAATATAATATGGAATCGCGTATCTCCAGAATTTAAAGACCAGACAATCGCAAACTCGTTTTCAATAAAATTATTTTATTCATTCAGCAGTTTGTGAGAGGGACATCCAGCAGGGAGAGACACACACACCGGTTTTCATTGACAACATTGTTTTTTTTTCAATTCCTCTTGTCTAACAGGAATGTTTTGTTTGTGGACAGACTGTTAGACAAGAGGAAAAGACCGCCTCCTCCTACGAAGCATTTCGTTGATCCGATCACGAATTCTTTTCCAGTCGTACGCAGCAAGGGTTGAGAATCTCCGATTCACCATCGTACTAATGGTTTCCCGGAGATTGCAAGGCAAGGCACTTTTGCCTCTGGACCCATCGAAATTTACAGACGTGGTCCACCCCCAGTAAATTTCAAAAGTCACAAGATTTCGAAACACGAGGGCGGCGTAGCGGTCGGCTCTTGCTTTCCCGTCTATGCTGATGCACTGCAAGTACAACCCCCCCTCCATCTCCTGGGTGATGGGTAGCAGTTGGACATCTGGGAGAATTATTCGTCCCACTGGCATCTGTGAATTCCGCTGTGCTTCCTGGGGGGAGATAGCCGGCGGGGACAGCATCAACAGAGTCCTGCGCGGTGGTGAACTGAGAGGCCGGGATGGAGTGTCCTGAGGCGGTGTGTGCTCTGCGGGGGGCAGAGCTTCCGCCAGGCATTGCAACCTGCGCGGCGGGGAGAGGCACTTTTCAGGAGACAGCTGCTCAACTGTTTGACTGCTGGAACATACTGTCTCCTTCCTCTGCATTTTCAGGAGTGTCTCTAGCCTCCCAGTCCTCCCCAGTAATGCATCGTACTGCTCCCGCTGCTGCCGAAATGTCTCCATACAGGTGCTGCTTCTACAGGTTGGCACCCTGGCCAGTGGCCGAGAGCAGAGACCCACGGCCTGTGGCAAAATAACATAATTCATGTAAGAAATAAAGTCACACAGTAGTATTCATCAGTCGCGGAACAGAAGTCAAAATAAACTTTTCTTTTTTTCCGTCTTACCGCTTTCTTTTTTACTGTCCTTGTGGTAGATCGTTTCGCCCGTGCGGTGTTTTCTTGAAGAACAGGCTACGAAGAAATAATTATAATTGAATTTAAAATTCAAAACGGCAATAATACCTTGTAATATGCGCTGTAATCGCATATTTCAGATGAAGTCTGCTGTATTTGCTTACCCTTCACTCTTTGGAAGCTGGGGCGGCAGAAGCACCTCGTCTCTTCCCGTAAAAGGTCTTGGTCTCCATACTGTACTATGGTCGCTGTAGTGCAGGTTCGCAGTTTTTTTTTTTGCGATGGGAGCTCACCCAATCCCTTGGTGTCTTTTATGCTATATTCACCTGTACGGCTAGAGTGTGTTCATTGTCTTCCAATGAAAGGCGGGTGCCTTTTGCCGAAGTCGGGAGACATTGGGGGCTTGCCACACCCGGACTGTTAAACCAACGCATTAGCACGTCAAAGCGCATTGAGGACCCGGGCGCAATAGTTGTTTTGTCCCTTGATTTACTGATCTGCATTAATTAAATCTTGTCAGTCAGGTCTTTTTTTCTCTATTTCAATTGTCGTTTACACATGCACGACTTTAAAAGCTAGCAAGACAGGTTTCGATTCACATTAGCTGGCGAGCCTTGTTAAAAAAAACAATGACAATGTAACATGCCACTGTTTGTTCATGAACAAAGTTATACTGAGACTTCCTTAGATACGCGATTAAAAAATAAATAAAAATTTGAATCTCCTGCGGAACACATTCCATAAGAATCAGCGGTTCTACAACATATATCGCCTTTAAAGGTGGCTTCTCAAAACGCTTTACGGGATAAAAACAACCAGAACAGCAGCAACAACAATATTGTATTTCATTGCACTTTGAAAACCAAGTAATAACTTAACTCAGTACGTGCAAACGTTTTGTATGTTGCTGTCTTGAATGCCTGCGTACCCATAAGTATCTTATTTGCCTTGAGGCCTGTCTACAGTATATTTGTCCCCCTATCTCCCTCAATTCAATTCAACTCAAGGTGTTTTATTTGCATGACAGATGGGTACAATTCTTGTTGGGAATGTATACTTTGATATTTACACCCGGCGCGTCACCGAGGGAGCGTCTGCATTTATAACTTAGTTTTTAAAATTAGTCAAGCAATATGAAGCATCTCCTTTAGCTTTTAAGTCCCTTACGGTTTTTTCGTATTATATTCCCTATTAATCAAACTCTAAGAGTATGTATCGGCTTGTCAGTCAGGTCTTTTTTTCTCTTTTTCAATTGTCGTTTACACATGCACGACTTTAAAAGCTAGCAAGACAGGTTTCGATTCACATTAGCTGGCGAGCCTTGTTAAAAAAAACAATGACAATGTAACATGCCACTGTTTGTTCATGAACAAAGTTATACTGAGACTTCCTTAGATACGCGATTAAAAAATAAATAAAAATTTGAATCTCCTGCGGAACACATTCCATAAGAATCAGCGGTTCTACAACATATATCGCCTTTAAAGGTGGCTTCTCAAAACGCTTTACGGGATAAAAACAACCAGAACAGCAGCAACAACAATATTGTATTTCATTGCACTTTGAAAATTGCATTTGAGCACGGTTTTTGACTTTCTTAAAATTGCATTTTGGGCGCGGACAGCACATACAAGGGTTAATGAACTGCGCCAAGAAATTTAAAATAGTTTTCTTTAGGTGTGAGGGTAGGAGTGGACCGCAGCAGGCATAATCAGCAAACCAGGAAAACAAAGAACAGGACAGGTGAGATGTGTAGCCAGAAAGCGAGTGATCAGAAAAAGGAAATGGATTTGTCAACTGATTGTCCATAATATCGCTTACCTATTTTTTCGAAGAAATGTTTGTTAAAATAAAAGTCCAGCACCAGCTGGATTCGAACACACAACCTGCCAGTTGGTAGTCACGCACCTAGACCAGTAGGCTACAAGAGAGCTCGCATGATCAGGCAGGCGAAACAGCCCTACACAGCCCTGCCGCAGTACACGGATATAATCATACCGTTATTAAATTCTTGAGATACGCGATTCCATATTATATTCCCTTTTAATCAAATTCTAAAAGTATGCTTGTTGACTCCGGTATCACGTTAGTTAAAGACTTCGAAGCTTACAATGTTTAGGGAGAAATGGAATACCGGTGTGTATTTTTTTCTTTAAAGTACCAAGACCAGCTATATACTGTATGTTTATTTTCCAAAATTAATATCGTTTATGGCCTTCACACGCGTTACAGTATGCTCCTATTCTTTTTATGCTCAGCTACTAAGATTTCCCTTCAGTGGTAAAATTCAATATCTACAACGGGCACAGTAAAGACGTTTACAGTAAGTCTTTCTACGACAGACCAACGGACCACAAGTGCCCCTGTCGGTCAACCAATCACGCACCGCGGTATCCCGTGTCATCATACCTGCGGTATCTGTACCGCGGTGTCTGTACCGCGCACTTTGAATGGCTGCATCTGTACATGGTCTTTCATACCATTTCTATACATATGATACTCAAAACTATGTTGGTACTAAACTTGACATGAGGTGTATGTTTAGTGCTCTTTGATTTGATCCTCGCTTACCTGATTCTAGTTTACACTATGTTTTTCCACTGTTCGCACTCAAAGCCTTCTGTATTACCACAAAGTTTTGGAACACGTCTAATCCTGTTGGGTGTTTCAGAGTCTAGTCAAACAAATTAATTGATTATGAATGCTTATTTTGTGATTACTTTTTTATATCTGCTTTTCTTTTTTTTGCCTTTGAGTTTAATTTGTATAGTGTACATTTTATGTGCTGTAATATTTGCTTGTGCTATACAAAGATCTTATTATACTTTTAATAGAGTATAAAATAAAACTATTAATATCTTAAGTTGCTAACCAGACATTGTTAAAAAAATGTTCTATTTTTTTACTGGTAGATATCCTACAAGTTGAAATAACACTGGCCAATGATTTTACCATTTAACATTTTACAGTGGTTGTATTTAGTATTTAAAAATAGCTTACAAAAGAGACTTTATTTTTCTTTCTGCACAATCTCAGAAAGAAGCACTGGTTTATTGCAATGAACAATAAAAGAACTGCTATGCAACATACAGAATAATATCTCCCGCTGTGTAGTATAAAATTACAAGCGGATGTTCAGCACACTTCAGGTCAAAAGTTCAATAAGATAAATCTATCACAAAGTGTCAACCCACCATGGCAGTATACATACAGATCAATGTTATATTGCTCATCAGCGGAAACAATGTATTGATCAGGATTAATTACAAAAAACTCTTAAAATACATTTAAAAAGGCAAAATAAATACAAAGAAATAAAAAAAAACTACAATAACTATTCCTGGAGTTTCCTAAAACATTGAAAGAACTGTACATAAAATTTAAAATTAATTTGCAAATAATGCCATACCCATCTATCTGTGTATAGACAGATGTTAAAATTATTCTTATTCAATATATAAAGGACTTTTCTGCAGCGTTTATAACACTATTAAGTAAAAATAGGACATTTATAAACCTATATATATGTACAGTTTATCTTGTGAAAGCTGATTTTTTTCACAATTTAAAAAATCTATTTTATTTTCAGTTCAAATGACATTTGCTTGTGGTTTATTTAACTATATATACTGTACAGAATTTCAAATATCATAAGCAGATGAGAAAGGTTACATAGAGGCCATGTGGCTAATCTAACTTTTTTGATCGCTTATAGTTAATTGATTCTGCCTTTTCTTGAAAAAAAGTCAGGTTATCAGCTTCAGCAACTTGGGTAGGTAGTTTATTCCAGACCCTTGTGTATAAAATTGCCTTTTTATAGTTTCAACATACTTTGGTTACCCATGGTTTTCACTTGGGTCAAGTTCCTTTGTCATCTTCTCTATTAAAGACAAAAATATTTCAATTTTTTTCCTACATTCCTACCTTTGTCAGTGTAGAACAGAGGTTCCCAACCTATTACAGGTCGTGGCCCACATGACCGACCATAAAAACTTCCGTGGCCCATACAAGGACCAGGCTGTCCTCACCGTTTTGAAATGGGCTCGCTTTATACCTCAGCAGTAGCCTAGTCAACACTGGTAATCAGAAAATACGCATATACAGTACAAGCTACAAACATGGCTTTACAAAGACCATTTATTGATTACAGAAGGAGTCCAGTCAGCACTTCACAAAAAATAAATTAATTAAAATAAAAATAAAAGAATATTTAAAAACTAAGGCACCAGTACAGCTCTTTTTTTAATGATATCTCACATACTTAATGCTAGCCTTGTCAAAAACAAAACTGAACAGGCAGAATCAAAACGAACTGAAGATTTTTCCAGAAGTGCGGGGTAGCCGGTTTGTGCCAATGAACTTATGAAGACGTTGAGAAAAAATATGCACAATAACTATCAGAACAATTACTCAATAGCCTACAGCCAGCCTGGCAGTAAACTCGCGCACCTTCTTTACGGCTAGCTTAGTGAGAGGGCTGGTGCTGTTTGACAGAAACCAAATGTTGGGCTGCAGAGAAGAAAGCTGCAAGTGGAGGTCTGTGTCAACATCAAGATTATTCCTATATTTGCCACCAGCGCAGAAAATACAGTTTCACAAAGATATGTTGTCAGAAACGGCATCAAAAATCTCACAGTTTTGTCTGAAAGATCAGGATACTCCGAAGTAACATGAAGCCAAAAATTGGTTAAGAATTTCTGTGAAAAAATCAATTTTAAAGCACTGTCACAGCATAGCTCCACAAGGCTGTCTTGCTCCTTTGTGCTCAAACTTGCGAGAGCCTCTTCGCTTAAATTTACAAAAGGATTTTCAATCCAGCTGAACCGAACATCTGGAGCCGGGAAGTAGTCACGTAGTTGGGTCCTCAAACTTTGCATGTGCTCTGTAATTAACTTTGTGACAGAGGCTGGTAGCTGCATTTGTTCTTTCATAAGAAAATCTGACTCATTTTCAAACGAGTCGTAGTTTCACCGGTCGATACATTTGGCCCACATTTCCAGTTTATTTCTATTTTATTTTGGACATGAAAAATCATCACTGCTTTACCTTGAAGACCAAGGCTGAATCCATTTAAGTGACTGAAAATGTCCGCAAGATAAGCCAATTTAGCGAGCTGCTCAAAATCATTGAAACGATTTGAGAGCTCAAATTTTGAGTCGGATAAAAATATTCTTACTTCATCATGCAACTCAAAAAGCCAAGTAAGCACCTTGCCCCGAGAAAGCCATCGTACCTCGATGTGGAAAAGAAGCTGAACATGATCACTACCCATTTCTTCACATAGCACTCGAAATAAGCATGACTGTACAGGTCTGGTCTTTATGAAGTTGGCTATTTTAACTGCTTCATCAAAAACAGTCTTAAGATCTGCTGACATTTTTTTGGCAGCCAATGCTTCCCTATGTAAACTGCAGTGTACAGATGTCACAAGCAGTGCAATAGCTTTCACACGCGTAATGAGCCCGTTGTGTTGCCCCGTCATTACTCGGGCTCCATCAGTACTCACTCCCACACATTTTGACCATTCTATCCATTTTGACACAATAAACGCATTCAAAACATCAAAAATGGCTTCTTCAGTTGAATGTGTAAGTAAAGGCTTACAGAAGAGAAAGTCTTTGTGTACTTCTCCATTATGTTCATACCTAACATACACAAGGAGGTTGGAAAGGTTTGCAATATCTGTAGATTTGTCCAGTTGCAGAGCATAAAAGCAGCTCTCTCGCACTCTTTGCAGCAGCTGCTGAGTTACATTATGTGCCATCTCATTAATTCTTCGTTCAACAGTGCTGTCTGAAAGTGATATTAGACTTAGCTGCTTGCGGGCCTTCTCTCCTAACATGACACCAACCATCTCTTTAGCAGCAGGCAAAATCAAATTCTCCCCAATTGTATGAGGCTTTCCAGCCTTTGCTATAAGCTGTGCTACACGGTAGGAAGCTTCAACTGCTTTAGTATTTTCACTTCTCGCACAAGCTGACTCAATAATTTTTTTCTTGCTCTGGTATTCTCTAAATCTGTTTTCAAAATACTCAATAAGTTTGGACACATACTCGTTGTGTTTTGTCTCCAGGTGTCGAAATAATTTGTTTGGCTTTAAAGCCTCATTTAACTTCTGAACAAATAACACACAGCAGCAGCAGCTCATTCTCAGTTCCCATGCATGTAAAGCCAAGAGCCAGGTACTCACTGCTATATTTTCACTTTTTTAGTTTGGGTTTGGATTTTTGGTTATCTGTATGAGACACTGAAGCGGTTTCTTTACTTGTAGATGGGCCTTTACATCTCACCCGAAGGACGGCACCTGTTTACAGTATAGTGTCCTCATCACTATACTGGGGCAGTAGGACACACATGGCCCCCTGCTGGCCCCACTAACACCTCTTCCAGCAGCAACCTTAGTTTTTCTTAGGTCTCCTATCCAGGTACTGACCAGGCTCACGGCTGCTTAACTTCAGTGGGTTGCCAGTTGTGAGTTGCAGAGTGATATGGCTGCTGGCAATTTAGCTAAAAACGGATGTGTTATATTTTACCAAACTATTTAAAAATACATTACCATTATATCTTTAAAATATTTATATTATGTTATTTATATTATATATATTATGTAATATATTTATGACTCTTTTATATTTATGAATTATTTGATGGCCCCCCTGCAGGTTCAAAACCACTGGTGTAGAACATTCCTACAAGACAAACTCAACCCATTTACTTTTTCCAGGAATGATTCCAGAACAGAAAAGTATTTTTTTTTGTAATGCATTTGTAATGTTTAAATTTAAGTCTTACCAGTGCATTATTCAATTGTAATACAGTCAATCAACAAAGTTCTGGTGACATAGAGGAGATGGAGGTAACCAGTTTTTTTTAAACAAATTGAGGTTTTTATAGTAACTTGTTTTTTCTCCCCCTTTTAGAACTCTAAGTGAGTGTAAAATTGATTTTTTTTAGGATTTTGAATAAAAAAAACTCATGGAGTAATTAAAAATACACAAAGACTGCATACTTGTTTAAAGTACAGAATTACAGAGAGTGTTGTAAACAGTGTATACTTCAGCTTGTTTAATACAGCATATAAAATACTGTATAGTACCTGTTTAATGAGAATTAAAATATTGTTGGCAAATACTGTATGATGTCACGGTCTATGACATCATATGGAATGATAAAAACAGAACTATCATTCAGTGAATAATCATTGATCTGCTGTATAACATCCCTTGATTCAAATTGTTTGCATTTAACTTCATGTCCCAACATTTTGCATTTTAATTTCTTTCCAACTGTGCCCTAAAGACGTATATAATGTGTCAACATAATTTTTTAGAGTTTTTTTTTCAAGCTCAGAGTTTTATGTTTTGTGTTTGTAGTTTGTACATGATGCCACAGTGGCTAGCATTTCTGGGACCTTGAGTTTAATTCCTAGGGTGCTATCTGTATGTAATTTGTATGTTCTCCCCATGTTTGCATGGATTTCCTCTCACAGTCCAAAGGTATGCTGGTAGGTTAACTGGCTTGCCCTAGTGTGAGTGTGTGCATGTCCATATCTGTACGGATGACGGATTGGTGTCTGTTTCAGAGTGCATCCTGCTTTGCACCCCTTACTTGGCTGGTTAGGCTACAGTATGTCTCCTTCTGCGACCCTGTACTGGATGAAATGGGTTAGAAATTGGTTGGATATTTTTGTGGTCTTTATGTAACACTGCATGTGTCTACATTAAAACTGTTAAGTGTTTGCCAAGTCTTGGGCTTGTCAAAGTAATTTGGAAATTCTTTTTTCAGCTTCTACAGTGTTTGATAATCCTTCAATGTTGGCATAATGGGTGAACTTGACTATTTTACTAATTATATCAGAATCCAACCCATTGATATGAATTAGAAGTAGCACTGAGGTCTTAATAGAGGTCTGTGTTTTAATTTGCTACAGACATCACCACAATTTTTGCTTTTACCCATTATCTCTATTTATCTATGTCTGTTTTCTATCCAATAACAATGCATGCACTTAATTTCCTGCCTATAGCCTGCAATATACAGTAAGTCTTAATTATTCATTAGAACTTGTCAAACTTTCAGAACAACTAAATATATTTCAGTGTTTATGTGTATGCATAACTGGTGTTGCTCCTTAAATATCTCTAACAAGATAGTTAAGGAAGATCTACCTTTCTAGATCCAATTTTCTGTTCTACTTCTATTTGGATTATTATTCTTTTTGTTCCAAAAAAGTGTTATTGATTCATTCCCTACAGACTAAGTAAATAAACTATACTGTGTAAATATTTAGCTCTACAATTCATGGAGAAGGTCTATATATTTTCAGATTTAGAGAAAAGTCTTTCACAGAGTCTGTGATTAGCCTATTATGGAAATCAACACATGCAGTAAAATTAAGTGAAGCCTGGTTTTAAATTAGTGCATTGTTAACAAGCCTTACCTTCTTTTAAGTGTTATCTGTCATATTAAAAGTGTTCAAGGTTTAAAATGTGGAATTTTTGCCACTAAATTTGATTGACTGTTATCAGCATGCAGAAACTTCACCACAATTTGATACTGTTACTATTACTCTAATTGTATTGTCAAATACATGTAAATACATCTGTGTTCAAGACTCCAACATATGGTACCTTCCAAGGTACATCAGAACTGTTGTCACACTGTCTTCTTCAAGGCACAATGCCTGAAATGTGCTTTCATCTTCTCTTCAGCATGTATTCAGTGATCAGATTGAACAGTATGACACTCAGTTTTGCATTAAATTTCAGAAATATAAAACACAGAGCAATATATGTTTTTTTTATGTAAAGCTCTAGTTGCGTGGAAAAGTTTGTCCACAATATGAAAGTTGGCAGCTATTTTTGGAGGTGTTTTTTCAGGAAATTCTCTGTTCTGATAAGCCTTGTATTTTTTGACAATGGTGGTTTAAGTGAACAGTAGTTCTGTAATATTTGAAGGTTTTGTGAGAAAGATTTTCATTAGCGTGACATTTTTTCACCCCTGAGCATGGGCAGCCATGTCTGTGATGGCTGTTGTCTGCGAATGCCTGCCTGGATGCTGTGAAGGTCACAACTGTCTTTTAGATGACATAGACCTGACATTTGTTGCTTACTCTTCCAGCAGCTGGAGTGTTTACTTCTCCTGTCCAACTTTAAATTTTTCATATTAGATGTGATATTAGCTAATACAAAATATTATACAATTGCAAGTGTAGTGTTTTAGAAAAAGAAAATAAATAAATAAAATGCTAGCAAAATATTTTAGAATGAATAGAATCTTTTTAGTTCACCCATTTCTTATGTTAATCCTGTGAACTATTTTCTTGACTACATTTGGGCATTACGCGGGGGCATGCTTAGTGTGTAGGCGGAGCCCTGGTAGAAGGGCGGAGCCTTGCCTTTGTAGTCCCAGCTGTCCCAGCTTCTGGATGATGAGCCACAGCTGGGCAGGTCCTATAAAGGCACACTGTACACCCTCCAAAGGGACAAGCAGGGCCACCCCCGGAAGGGGGAGTTTTATACAGACAGTCCCAGTGGGGGATTGTACCCGCATAAGGTGTTCTTTTTCTTTTTTTGTGCTTGACCTGCTGTGCAGTACTACCGGGGCAGGCTGTTCCTTTTTCGCACTTTTTATTTTATACTAGACCCCGCTTAATAGGGTAAGCACAGCCTGGAGGTCACGAGGCACAGAGGTACACTTTCTTTGTGTTTATTTTTTTACCTCTTTTTGTGTTATTTTTGGTCCCTGCTAACCTCACACTGGTACTTCCATCCCCTCACCCAGGGCGTTGACTTTTTTTACCTTTGAAAAAGTGTGTCAAATATTCCAAATGACTTCTCAATATTTTAATCTTTCTTGTATACAGTATATAAGATAACTTTTACAGATTGTTCTGTATCTGCAGGCCTTGACTAAATGTACATGAAACAGACTTCAACGTCTATTTGCAAAGTTCTGTATCTAATTTCTGAAATGTTCACAGCAATTTAATTTGGATTTTTCTCACCATTCCTAGTGATTTTTGATATATTTACCGTGAACATCAGCATATTTCAATACCTTATTGTATTACTGTATATTGTACATTGCATCTTTCCAGTATTTTTTTACTATTGGTTCATTTAAGTGTATGCAGTAGTATAGCCAGCATTTTGTTTCACAGGATGGGTGGTGGTTTTTGAGGATAAAAAATGTTTCAAACATACAATTACTTCAACAACCACATAATAGCCTAAGAGCTGTAGTTGGCCTTTTGTCTTTCACACGACACAGACATATTGACATTTCATGCTTGAGCGTGTTAGGTTTGAAACCACTGAGACCACACAAACAACTCCCCTGGCTACACCACTGGGTGAATATGCCTAGAGAATTTTTGGTTGCTCTGTGTCGCAGGACAAAATAGAATTTCTCTGGTGTTGCCCTGATGTGGTTCTGTTTCTGAAAGAGTCGTGCTTGAGGAGTAAAATATGTATTTTTGTTATTCTCACACTGCAGTGCGTCAAGCGCTGTTATAATTTATTATTGACAAATATTATTGATATATTGTATATTGCATACTGCATACAGTACATATTGTTAGGAAAACATATTTGTAAAGGGAAAATGGATATCTTCTGATAAAAATATATTCTTAAATACTGTATATTCACATACAACAAACCCAGGTCACCTTTTTAAACTTTTGGGTTTATATTTAGTTTGATTGAATTAATGCAGTGAATAAAAGCAAGACTGTTATGTTGTGGAGCACAAATGGACCTATCTAAGGGAGTTTTGTTAGTTTGTGAGAATCAAGTGAAGCGACTTATTCAATAACGGACTGTCAGTACTGAGGTCCCTCCAGGCTGTCTCCATGGAGAAGGTGGAAGATTAGAAAGGGGTGATTCCTGCTTCCTATGACAAAAATGTTCATCTTGTAATACAGTAAAAGGGCCTAGGTCCAACTCAGCTATCATCATCACATTTTCTTTCTTTTATTCTGCAAAGTACCTAGTTATATTCCTATTAGTATTTATTAAATGGAACATTGGCCATATCATGTTATTTTAAACACTTGGAAGCATTTCAGAAACTTTTCAGAATTTTGAGAATGGTGCAAGAATTCAATCATAAAAAGTTATTGTTTATTAACAGTGATAGTCATATATTATTACAGATGTAGAATGTTGGGTTTCCAATTTCTAGGTGAGGCAATGTTGCTGCTGTTCCTTTAAGCAATGTACAGTACATCATTCAGATTACTTCAGTAAAATATCTACCAGCATAAAAATTTGATTATATGGTATGCAGTGGAACATCAGCTAAATAAATCAATAATTATTCCATGTACTTTAACTAAAATGTAATTTACACAAAATATCAATGTATTTCATGTAATATGTTCTTTATATCTATTTTTTTCTTTATAGCTATTGTTTATTTATAGTAACCTTTTAAAAAGGTTTTTAAAGTTTTTCAAAACTTTGGTTACATTTTCATTTGACTACACTAAAAAACAACTCCAGCAGCCATTTTTGATATGTAAGAAATTGATCTGCATAAAGTGGAAAAAATGCAAGAGCTTGTCTGTTACAAACACTGCAAATACATTCTTTTTATCACAGGGATTTTTTTTAAAGTGGCAACTTATTATTGCAAATATAATTTTTAGATGACAGCTTAGAAAATAGTATAGTTGGTTAATTGGTACCCACTAATAAGGTGCCATTACAAGTCAACATGCAGTAAGTTTGTTTGGTTACACATTTCAATTTTTTAACATTACATTAAATTCTGAAACATAATGTACAGTAAATAGACATCCCTTTGTATACCATAGAAGAGCAAGACTCATAAGAATCTGCTTTCTAACCATAGTAAAGTCTGAAGGTTAATTACTACAGCACAGACAATAATTTGCTCTTTGTAGTAGTAGTTATCTCATTGCACAGCTGGTCTGTTGTGCCAAGTAGCACACCATTAATCACACCTAGCTTGACTTAGAGTTGTGTGATTCATCATGTTCTTCCCTACAGCTACTTCCCTTGTCCTGGATGGAGATAAACCCCTAATTTAACATGGCAATGTCCAACCTTGAATATCATTTTAGTCTTTTTCGAAGTTAAAGGTCAAATGAAATGTACACAAAACTGAACTTTTGGAAAGAAAAGCCATATTTCATTTCACGACTGAAGACATTCATTATGTGAAGCAAGAATTGCTTGGCTTAGTTGCAAAGCTGATGACAGAAAGGTATTTTAGTTTCATCTGTGTCTAAACTGTAAGCATTTTTTGGTGGTTCGCTGCAGTTCAATGATGTAGTTAGATGTCCCAGAGGTCATCAGTACACTGTCAGTTCAAAGGCCTGCTGTACCTTGTATCACAACCCATGTCAAAGTTCAATTAAAATGACAGAAGAGTATTTAATCAAAGAAAGTCTTCATCACAGGTGGAAGAACACAAAAAATATATTGTTTTGTGAAAAGAAAATTGAGCATTGAGGTACTCCGTACTTAAATGGAGATTCATTCATTCATCCCGCATTCATTCGTGTCCAGTTTATATGCTGCAGTTTTATTATTCTTTAATTTAACTGTTCATAAAGAATAAGAAACTACTTAATAATGGTATAAAAGCAATCTCATTCTGCTCATATATCTTGATATGCTCAGATATTTTTTTTATTTACAAAACTATTTGTATGTACTGTATAGAGTCATTAGAGAAAAGATGATCAATTTTGACTTTGTAGTTGTTAATTATAAGTTGTTATCACATATAGGAAACTTAACAATAAACCAGCTACTACTGTATGTTGGCAACCATCAGGACATTCCATTGTGATTCAAAGTTTTCTTTGAGTTTTATAAATAGGAGATAAATTATCATTGTGGCTGACGATCAGTTGAGTTTTAGCTGGACTTCTCAATGTTTAACATAGAGGGACATACTAATGATCAAAGGGATGGTCCTTATCATGTATTCAGGTCAATTAACTTCATTTTATGTAATTAAAACCACTCTAAGAGTGACTGGACCATTCCTACTGAGGTACAGTAATTAATAAAGACCAGAGCAGCAAGAGGGAGTGAAGAAGAAAAGAAAGGGAAAAGATGGTGAAGAAGAAGTTAGAACAAACACCATCATTCATAATCATCACTCGTCCTGCACTTGGAACTGGATTCCATCCATGTTATGTGCACTATAAAGAATGGCAAACCTTGAGAAGAGTGACTGCTGTCTTATATCCATCCACCCATTGTTTAAGCACATTACCCAATTCAGGGTGGCAGGGGAGCTGAAGCCGATCCTGCCAAGCAGCAAGCAAAAAGGCAGGGTACACCCTGGACAGGGAGCCAGTCCATCAGAAAGTAGATACACACACACACACTCACATCAAGGTGGATTTTTCCAGAAGCCAATTAACCTACCAATATATTTTGGGATTGTTAGAGAAAACCAGAGCACCCAGAGGAAACCCACACAACCATGGGGAGAACATACAAACTGTATACTTATGTACAGTACTTTCACAAAAAGTTGTCAATTTGCTTTAAGCCTTCTGACCAGCAATACGGCTTGTGCAGTGAGGCATTGCAACTTGTCAGTCACATGAAAGCTCATTATCTGCACTTCTATCCAAGGTGTGGGTCGGTAGTGATGCAGACCTGGAGTCTCGGTATGCATAATGACTCCAATGATTCAGGCAGGCAAAGGCACAAAAGTAGGAGAGAGCTAGGCAAATGAACCCCGTAAAGGAGACAGGTATCCAAAGTGAAGCAGGAATCTGGCAACCTCCCAGCCGTAGGAACAGATCCTAAGCCACAGAGAAGGACGAGAGCAACCTAGGCAGGGATTGCAAAATATGTTTAAAACCACAAAAGAGACAGAGAGGAGGGGAGAGAAGATATAGGCATATACTGTAGGAAAGAAAAGGAAATGGCCCAAAGGTTACGGGATGAATAACATATCCACTCAGAGGAGGGATAACAAAGAGGTGGAAGAGAAAGGCAAATATCAAGGTGAGCTAGTTATTTTCTGTGAAGCATGGAGAGGTTGAGATAGAACAGACGCCTCTTCTAGCTGGCATGCAAAATGGAGTGTGTATGCTTTTAAGGCTCTTTTCTAGACAACGTTTGGTGCGAGAGTCAAGGGATAACACCGCACCAACTTAGACACTGACGAGGAATGTAGGGAGAGGGAGAAACTGGGGCTCATCACTGCAAGGGGCAATGAGGTTTGTGAAAGAGGAATCCAGATATGATACAGACTGAGATGCAGGGCATTCAGGAGCGAGGCAAGCGTCAGGAGGAAAAAGGGCTCCCATGGATAGAGGAAGAGAAGAATTAATGAAAGATTCAGCTGCTAGAAAAGTGGAGTAAAATGCCACAGCAGGATAGGAACAGATGGAAGTCTGGTGTGGTGAGACCGAGCACTTGCAAGAAAGCAACTCCTTTGGTTTGATTTTGCTTTTGTGTTTAGTTTCATTTCAAAACAGCTGGATTTCTGCTGCTTACTGAGCAAGTGGAAGTGCTGGAATTTTTAGGGTTATTTTCATGCAGGCATATAAAGTTTAGCCACAGAGCGTAGCATGGTAATTTCTGTCTTTGGCAAAGGCAAACTCCAAATGCAAAATCAAAGCACAAACTGTATGCGAGTAGGCAAGACGCATGGTTTTAACTGCATTTACAGGTAGGCAGAGGTGGATAAAATTAGAGTTTGACATCCTCCCAAAGTTGTTTTAAATGTCATTTTTAGAATGTGCTACCTGTTTTGACATTTTTAGATTACCATTTTAGTTTTATTTTTGTTATTAGAATGGCAAAAACAATGTACAGATTTGTTCACCAAAAACAATAGGAAATATCTTGTAGCCAGTAAATGTCCTGCAGCGCTAATGGGATTCATTTCTAAATCTCTTAAAAGCAACACATCTCTGTATTCAAAGTCTGGTCACACAGTGCAAAACAATAGTTTCTGTGGCCATGGAGGCCATGTTAAAGTATTTTTTGTGCAGGATTTTTAAAACAGCAACAACTGGCATGGCATGCAGAGTGTGCTTTTAATTCACTTTTAATAAAAGAAGTACAGTGGGGGCAGATGTTGCACAAAGAGTGTTCCACATGCCCTCGGTTATTGCGTATGGAAAATATTAATTCATTTGAATGTCATCGCTGTAATCCTTTGTGGCAGATTTTGGATACTGAAAATATATAACTTGACTCCTAAGAACCTGGCTAAGTTAATTGAAATGAATAAAAAAACACCACAACAGATATCAGTCAAAAGCTATATACAGTGTAGGTGAAAAAAACTGACACAACACAGTAATCAAATCTGTAATATGCACATGTGTGCAGGATTTATTAGGTTTATCTATAGTTTTTATTAGATTTCCTATGCTTTTTATGGCTTTTTGTAATAAAAGTCCCAAAGAAGAGATTGTTGCCTATTATTCTCAAAGTAGTCAATGACCTGTCAGTGTAATATGTGACGTGGAAGTCTCAAACACCTTTTATTGTGGAGAAATGTTCATTTTTCACCAAGAGGTTTACAACCCACTGTAGGTGAGAAAATAAGCATAGCAACTAATGAGTAATGTGTAATGTGTAAATCAGATGTAGCATTGGTTGTTCATGAAACCTCCTACATTTCAATTCAATTGATGCAGAGAATTGATCCCAAGAGAAGGCAGTTTGAGTTGTAAGAAATAGTGCTCATGCAACCATTTTGGTGGGAATGGATTTATAAATCATCAGTTCTAAATAGTATTCTCCCTTGAATGGTACTTGTCACACTTGCCACTTGTCCAGACAGTTTCATAACTTAAATAGTTAGTTTTCTGGGACACATATTGACAATTCTGCACAAACAGTCAGATGACCATTTTGATTTATGCAGAATTTTTAGGTATGTTCATACTAGTGGTAGTAGATTTGTATATTTTAGAATTATAGAGTTTGCAGTTAGTTGGTTTAGGTTGATTGGTTAGTTTCTCAGGTTGTGCTTTGGTCCTGGTTCTGTTGCCAGTTTCTTCATTAGCATCAAGCTCATTGGAAGATCAGTTTCTTTTAGAGCTAATATTACTGTACGTGGAGGTGCTTGGTTTTCCAAGATATACTGTACAGTTAATGTATTTCTGAAATCTATAGCTACCAGCACAGAATGAAAGCATAGGAAAATTAGTGTAGGGACCCTAACATTTAGGGTCTCTGTCAGATATACTTTTGTTCATTTTTTTATTTTCTAATTATGCATCTTATTTAAAATCAAGTTGGATTTGATTTACCAAGTGTTAAGTACAGAGGTGTAATTTATTTACGCATAAATGCAAACTTCGTAATGTTATGTCTACTGCCTCTGAAGCGCACTAAGATGGTTTTAACAGTTCTGGTTCATTAGCTGATGCTGCTAGCTACAAATACAAATGCACTAAATTTGACTAAATTGACTCAGTTTGGACTATCACTAAGCAATGTCTCTTTCAGAAGCAGCAAAGTGCAAAAACTAAAAAGAATAACAAGTAAGTGTAAAACTTGCCAAATTCATTGAGAACCATTATTAGAAGGCACAATCTGTGACAGTCTGATGACTGAACTAGAATAAATAAAATGTAATTCTTTAAATGTTCATGAGGTCTGTTTAGTTGCAGAACATTTAAAATAACACTTAAATGTTCTGAAATGCAGAAACATCAATAACAACTATGTTCAAGCTAGGCCTTGGGGACATACTGTATGTGAACGCTTGTATTTGAAGTAGTTCAGATGGGTAGCTGCGTCAGCATGCATAGGCTGCAAAGGAACAAGTAATAGGTTTATTCCATGTTGAAAAGAGAAAAAAGAAAACACAACAAATCGGCTGTGGAGCTTTCTTCAGGTCTCACAAATTTGAATGTACAGGTACACAAGCTAGCTACGTACACTGTATGCTCTTTGTTCTAGAGAACTGTTGTTTAACTTGTTGAAACGTGTGAAAAAATGCCTCCAAGGAAGAAAAACTCAATACAGTATGTTGAGATCAGCAATTCTGAGCAACAGCTTTACCTTAGCTTCCTTGGATTTCAATGACGTTATTGAAGACAGCAAAGTAAAAAGAAAGAAAAACAGTGGTTTAGTGAACGCAAATATAATTTCTAGTCCAACTGGTTTGCAACTATTGTATGCTTTTATTGTGTTTCGGATGTATTTCCTCATGAATACCACCTCAAATTCAATTTCACTAACAGTAATATTGCTTGGGCGCTCGTCCAACTTGTTTATTTGAAACCCATGTGTGAAAGGTGTTGCTCTAAGTCAATTTGTACTACCTTAATAGTTCATCATCAGCGCTTCATAACTTAAAACTAAGAGGAAATAGACAATTTAAAAATGCTGTGTGATGAACTGTCGAAGCTAACATACTGGTGATCACATGGTTTTGGAGGTTTACAAATGAATTGTAGCAGTCCTCCCTAAATTTTTCCTCTATGAAGGCGATGGCAGTGCAAAGAGAGGGGCAGGAGACATGAGTGTATCTCACTAATTTATTGCCCTTAATAATACAGGGGTGGACTAGTCAATAGGGGCAGAAAAGCAGGTAGCAAAAGCAGGAAAGTGTGCGGAGCAAACTGTTCTGTCAGGGATTTGGAGCAAGAATGAGCCCAGGGTGAAAGAGGGCCCCCTATTTATACAGAAGGGGAAAAGCAGAAGTAAGTCTGCTGGAGTTGGTGGGCTAGGGGTCAATACCTCAGGCTTCTGGGGCAGCCCACTTCCGGAATGCTACAGTATTATACTGTATTATGGTGTAGGAGGAGAGGATGGGCTTATTTTGCTAGGGCCCACAAACAAGTTAATCGAGGCCCAAAAACCTCCTGTTAGGTTTGCTTGGAAGAAGCTAGTCCTGCAGGGATACTTTGTCACATCAAACACCAGTAGCTTGTTTTACTTATAAGTCAATAAATCACAAATTAAATGAATCATAATTATATAATAGATACATTGACTATTGAGTATAGAGCAAAACATAATATTATTTAGAATGGTGTATGCACAATCCCAATTTAAACTCCTAAATACAGTATATCAATCCATTTCCTATTCACTTTATCCAATATAAAGCTGTAGTCTATCTGGGCAAGCAATGGACACAAGGCAGGGTGTACCCTGGACGGGATACCAGTCCATTACTGGGCACACACAGAAACAAACAGACACACACTCCCACCAAATCCAATTTTAAATGGAAACAAATTAACCTACAAGTATGTTTTTGGACTGTGGGAGAAAACCCATGCTAACACTGGGAGAACATACAAACTCTACAAAGATAGAAACCCAGAAATTGAAGCCAGGGCCCCAGTGCTGTATGGCAACAATGCTAACCACTCTCTACTGCCTTTTCCAAAATACTTACAAAGTAAAATTACATTCACCTCTGCTTTAACAATTTAAAAAATATATTCAAAATAATTCCAAAGAATTTTTTTTTTCATATGGCTCAGGCAGCCATCTCGATACAATAAGTGCATTATGCCTGTTTTTGTCACAAATCTATTGTCTTATCTGTCCAGGTACATCTGCCTAGTATGCATTATTTGTTCAATTTCTTTCACAGATTTTTATGCAAATGGAGAGACCTCTGTGAGGTCTCAGACAATTGTGTGCTCTCAGTTTTTCCCCAGTCATCAAAAGGCTCAATGTCACTGTTACAAAAGCAATGTGGTCAGCTGTCTGCATACAGTTGTACTAAATTGTTTTCTTAATTCTGCTCATTGTTCTCCCTCCCATAAAAACACAGGAAGAATCATGGACGTGCATGATTTTGTTACACTTAACGACAGCCATTAACAGTTGATCAAATTTCAAGTTATTATTTTTGGTGCACATGTGCAAGGCATATTATTAGACTGATAATTAAGTGTAATTAAAGATTTCTAATAATCTTTCTACTCTGTGGCCTTGACAAAGCAGTTTGAGGCCTTGTGTAAAACATGGAATGGAGTTAAAGGGGCTCCTCTGGTAAGCAGAATAGTGGAAGTCTGTAACACAGACAAGGGCCTTGTAAAGCTGTGTTCAAATGATTCATGGGATTGGTGCAGCATGATTTTTCTTTGTCTTGTACCCATGGGAATGGGTCGGAGGTCACTGTCCATCAACCAAAGGATGAAGGAACCATCTTTCCTTCCATCATGTTTTCTTTGTTCAAATGTTAGTACACAAACTCATTTCTTATGTTGGTTAGGAGACTGGCTCACTCATCTCTCTCCATCCTACCTCACAAGCTGACTGCAAAATGTCCAAGTCAGGACTTTTACAATGTTCAAAATGCCATGAGAGTTGGACAGTAAAAAACAGAATTCTGCCCAAGATATTCTTTCTGCAACAGATTAAGTCTTGTGTTTTGTAAACCAATTATTATTTTTTGACTGATCAATGACATTAAGGGAGTTGGGCATTTGGATTCACAAATAGATTATATTATTTTTGTTAATTTATTATGCATGTTGTGGTGTTTTACCAGTAAATTATATATTGTATAATTGCAGTCCATGGGTGAGACTATAAATTATGTATGATTGATTACTACCAGTCATCTAAGCGCTACAATTTCTAATTGTTTTAGTAAATTAAAAACCACTACCCACTACACTACTGAAAACGACTATTAAAGAAAAAATATTTTGGACCAGACGTTTATGCAAACTGTAGACATGTACTCGTTATTAATATATAACACTGAATATGTGTTCTTTGCACGTCAGATACTTCCACGAAAGTATTACTCCTTGTAATGCAGCAATTTTTCTGTCAGTCAGGCTGTAGACAGCATTCAGAGCTCATTAAGCGAAAATACTGTATTTAAACATCTGGGGGGAAAAAATCACAGATGATAGACTGGACAGTTGTGATTGGCTGATAGACTGGTCTATTTTTTAAAAACTGAGAGATTAGAATTAGAGGAGGACTGTAGGTTAATGAGTTTCCATGGCTCCAAGGAAAGAGATAAAATATAATTATCATCTATCCATAATTACCCTTCAAGAGGAAGGGTATCCTAGGAGGAAATCTGCAGCAAAAAAACACGTTTACATCATGGAGTGCAAAACATAATTAGCAGATGGAGAAAAACCACAACACAGTTAAAATGGAGAGAAGAAAATAATAAATTAAAATAAAAAAGTGGTATGCTTGTCAGAGCTGCAGAAAAATAACAATAAAATGTAAAGATTGGCCAAGTAAACAAAGAATGGTGGTAAATGAAACAAGATGTTTAAACTTTAGAACTCATAAAAGCAAAAGATTGTAAAAAGAAAACTAGGCATGAGATCACAATGTACAATCAATGTCATAATATTGTCGGTGCCTACACAAATACATTATTCTAGTATAAAGTCTTTGACATTTATTTTATATTTTCTGTCAATAAAATAGATTGGGGTAGGACTGAATACAGACCTGATTCCACAATTACGTTTGGTCTTAAGTCCCAAAAATAAGGTTGGTAGTAACTGTTGAACT
Source organism: Atractosteus spatula (assembly GCF_055471065.1). Classification (NCBI taxonomy): domain Eukaryota; kingdom Metazoa; phylum Chordata; class Actinopteri; order Semionotiformes; family Lepisosteidae; genus Atractosteus; species Atractosteus spatula. Next base: position 35,480,219 of record NC_142706.1, on the reverse strand, counting down.
TATTTTTAGCAACAAAAAATCCTGGACTACAAGTAAAGATCTAAAACTAGAAAGTGGTACAGATGCAGCCATTCAAAACAAGCAGGCGATACCGCATTATACGCAGCCTACCGCGAGTTACCGTAAATTCTCGTATAATACCTCATAATACCATGTGGTATCGCAAGTAAAATAATAGTATCCCGAATTTCTGCAAGGTGGAGCTAATAAAGCTCAACCTCTCATGTTTGAGCTGTCGCCATCAAAGTCTTTAACGAAGATATTACTAATAGTGTTAATAATGAATGACCTTGGACAAGCTGTAAACTCAAAGTATTGCCCTGGTCCACATTCTTTTTTTCATTGACCGTCTTTGTAAAAGTAACACCACAGCATTTCGCAATCACGCATTTGTTTCCAATCATGCAAAGTACAGTAATTTTTGAGAATCTCCGATTCACCATGCCTTTCACATGCTCATGAAAGAGATTGATTTAGGAACATAAACATATTACTGTATGCAAACTGTACTGTATACAGTATGTATATGTATATTTAATGTCTTTACTGTGCCCGTTTAAGTATTGAATATTTATATGGAATTTTACCACTGAAGGGAAATCTTAGTAGCTGAACATAAAAAGAATAGGAGCATACTGTAACGCGTGTGAAGGCCATAAACGATATTAATTTTGGAACATATACAGTATATGGCTGGTCTCGGTACTTTAAAGAAAAAATACACACCAGTATTCCATTTCTCCCTAAACATTTTAAGCATCGAAGTCTTTAACTAACGTGATACCGGAGTCAACAAGCATACTTTTAGAATTTGATTAAAAGGGAATATAATATGGAATCGCGTATCTAAAGAAATTAATAATGATATAATTATATTCATGTACCGCAACACAAGAATAGTACATGCTGTACAATGTCTGCTGATACTGTTTCTCCAGGGCTTTTTCAACACTCCTCATGTGACCTTGCTGGTGGCACTGTGGGTTAGGTTCCTGACTCCCCCATCATACGTTGGGTGTTTGAATCCAGCCGGAGCCATGACTTTTTTTTAACAAACATTTCTTTGAAAAAATAAAACGTTTCCCTGGGTCAGAGATTAAATAAAACTTCACTCACACCAAACAAATTTATATTTCTAAATATCACAACATGATCGAATTTAAGTCATTTTAATAACAATGAATAGTCACCTATGCGTTACAATATAAACATTTATATTGATTTAAATTGCGTTTAAATCGCCTTTATTTAAAACCCATAAATAAAGCTGATACTGTTTAGACTTTTAATTATTTAAAACTGTATTACAGCAGCACAATGCACAATGCAACGTAAATCGCCATCTTTGTCTTCTGCGTAATAATGTTCACCTCTCTGTCCAGCAAATTAACAATAGTAATAATAATGAACTTTATTGTATATGGCGCCTTTAAAGGCGGCTCCTCAAAGCGCTTTACAGGATAAAAACAATAACAACAATACTGTTAGGCTGGGCAAACGATTTTTATTTTTTTTAAAAAGAAATACAAAATGAGATAGAATGATGTGTTCCGGCTTAGACATTAACGAAGAGCATAATGAAGGTCATAAAGGTCATAAACGATATTAATTTTGGAACATCAACATATTATGTAAACTGTATGTTGCTGTTATTTGTATTTTAAAGAAAAAATACTGTAAAATCCTGGGTTCGGTACAATGTTTCAGGCATTCATGTGAAGGACAACAGAGCTTTCACTGGCCAATTATCAAACCTTATTGATAAAACAAAAACAAAATCTATCTGACCAAGCCAGAAGAAGACAAAAAGAATAACGGACACAGCGCAAGCCTGCATTCTCTCCTCAGCCGTCCACACCACACTTTTCCCTGGGTCAGAGATTAAATAAAACTTCACTCGCACCAAACAAATTACCACACACTGAACACTGAACATGTTAACCCAAATATGTCTCACAATACTTTTATGGTACATTACTTTGCTAAAATGTATTTAAAAATAAAAACGATTACAAACGCCAGCAGAGAGAGAGACACACACACAGTTCTTCATTGTCAAAAAGTAATTGTTTTTTACTTTGTCAGCACCCAGACAAACGCAAACGCGTTATTAATGAAATGCTTTTATTCATTCTTAATCGAACTCACAAGTTGTCATCTGCTGTTGAAGCTCTGTGAGACTAGACTCACACATGGCTAGACTTGACTATTTAACCATGAGATTATGTTTATGTTTATTAATCTTCCTTGTTATGCACTGAGAATGATAAGCACCCCAAACACGGGGGCGGCGTAGCGGTCGGCTCTGGCTTTCCCATCTATACCGATGCACTGCAAGTACAACCCCCCTCTCTGCGGGAGTGCTGGCTGTGATAAATTAAACCGGTTTCACAGGTATTTTCAAAGTAGAAGGGGGCGAGATTTCCAGCGAAAGACACCTCCCCCCCTCCAAAACCCAGTAAGTACAGTACTTACTAGTTAAGAAAGCTAGGCTCCTCAATGAAATCGCTTTAACATGCTAATGCGTTGGTGTAACAGTCCGGGCGTGGCAAGCTTCTAATGTCTCCCGACTATGGCGAACGGAACCCTTCTTTCATTGGAAGACAATGAACATATTCTACCCGTACATGAGAATATAATGCTGGTGCGTGGGCGCGGTTGGGTGCTGTACCAGCTGTCAAAAAAAGTTTTTTTTTAAAAGTCAATTGAGTGTCCATAATATTGCAGTAAGTGAAAAGACCATGGGCATTCTTCCTCCCCCTACATTCTCAGAGTAGAATAGAATTTATTATTTGCACAATTTATTACAGTCCTAAATTTAATATTATTGATTACTAATAATTTATGCTAACACCTAGCTTTCTTAACTAGTAAGTACTATACTTACTGGGTTTTGGAGGGGGGGGGGGTGTCTTTCGCCGGAAATCTCACCCCCTTCTACTTTGAAAATACCTGTGAAACCAGTTTAATTCCATATTAAATTCCATATTAATTCCATATTAATTCCATATTTAATTCCATTGCTTCTGCATAAGCTTTCTGGAGGAACAGTGGATGGGATGCGGCTCTTTCTGGGAATACTGCAAATTCACAGGTGCCTGACTTGATGGAATTCACATTATCATATTACATATCACCCCCACCCTCTCTCTCTCTCTCGCTTGCCCTCCCCCCTGTGTATTGTCTGTTTAGGGCAAGCGAGAGAGAGTGTGCTGTCCTTTGACAAAACAAGGCTCGCCAGATAATGTGAATCGAAACCTGTTTTTCTAGCTTTTAAAGTTGTGCGATGTGTAAGCAGGAACACATCATGATATCTTACATATGAAAAATACATAATATAGCTCCCAAACAAACACAAACGTGTTTTTAATAAAATGCTTTTATTCACTCATAATCTGACAATTTCAGGAAGACTAAGGAAGGACTAAGGAAATTGTCATCTGTTGTTGAAGCTCTGTGAGCTCGGTGACTTTGAGACCACTTGTTATCCCAAGTTGTTTGAATCACCACAATTCAAATAGAGAAAAAAGAGCTGACTGACAAGATTTAAGATGTGGCTGTCAATGTTGGATTAAAAAAAACACGTTGCCCGACGTTAGTTGCATTGCTTGAAAAATAATTTTATTTCGAGAGACTGGATAAGTAATTCAAGTGCTTTTTTAACTTCCTGAAAAACAAATAATAATTTAACAATATGTGCAAACGTTTTATGACATGTCGCTGTTGTGAATGTCTGTGGAGTGTATCTTATTTGCCTGTCCTGGCTGTGCTCTCTCGCTCGCCCTCCCCCCCCCCCAATTCAATTCAATTCAATTCAAGGTGCTTTATTAGCATGACAGATGGGTACAATCAGTGTTGGGTATTTACTTTGTAATCTGTGGTCCTTTTAACTGTTTTTACATCTACTGCATTGCTTTGACATGCCACTTTTAAAGGTGATATATAAAATCAAGGCTTTAACCTTGTCTGAGTCTGAGTTCTTGTGTCTGTCCTATCCGAACCCGAAAGTATTACAATATGTATCTTTATAGCAGGTGGTGTACAGCTTTTTAGTATAGATTACACTTTTCTAAAATGTATTTAAAAAATAAAAACGATTACAATCTAATCTTTCCACGTTTGATCCCAAGATCCCAAGAAAAATAAATCTAAATGGGGAGAAAGCTATGCTGAAAGTTTATTAAGATACTTAGAAGACAAATATATCAATTTATGTTGCATTTGTCTGATTATTATTATTTAATCTCTGACCCAGGGAAAAGTTTTAATTTTTTCAAAGAAATGTTTGTTAAAAAAAAAAAAGTCACAGCTCCAGCTGGATTCAAACACCCAACATGTGATGTGGGAGTCAGGAACCTAACCCACAGCGCCACCAGCAAGGTCACATGAGGAGTGTTGAAAAAGCCCTGGAGAAACAGTATCAGCAGACATTGTACAGCATGTACTATTCTTGTGTTGCGGTACATGAATATAATTATATCGTTATTAATTTCTTTAGATACACGATTCCATATTATATTCCCTTTTAATCAAATTCTAAAAGTATGCTTGTTGACTCCGGTATCACATTAGTTAAAGACTTCGATGCTTAAAATGTTTAGGGAGAAATGGAATACTGGTGTGTATTTTTTCTTTAAAGTACCGAGACCAGCCATATACTGTATATGTTCCAAAATTAATATCGTTTATGGCCTTCACACGCGTTACAGTATGCTCCTATTCTTTTTATGTTCAGCTACTAAGATTTCCCTTCAGTGGTAAAATTCCATATAAATATTCAATACTAAAACGGGCACAGTAAAGACATTTAAATCTTTCTACGACCGACCAACGCACCACGAGTGCCCCTGTCGATCAACCAATCACGTACCGCGGTATTTTGCGTCATCGTGCGTCACGATGCGCGAGGCCGTAGCCAATTACCTCCGGTACGTGTCTGTGCCGTGCACTTTGAATGGCTGCATCTGTACAATTAAGGCAAAAAAAATCATGAGAAGAAAAAAAGTTTTTCTTTGCAGCCAAACTGCAATACTGACATCCATCCATTTTCTAACTGCTTTATAAAATACTGGCCTATCCCAGAAAGCAACAGATGCAAAGCAATATGTTGTAGACTGTCAATGGAAAGCCAGTCCACTGAAGGTCATTGTGCCATTGCCTTGTGACCTTCAGTCACAGCTTCTTTTCCCCCCAGTTCTCTCCCCCTATTGTACCCTATACAAGGGGGATAGGAGGGTTCCCTTAGCGCTCACTCTCTTTGCACTGCATGCCAAGCTAAGGAAAACTGTGTCCCCCATTTTTCTCTACCTGCAGTCTCTCTCTCTCCATACTGTATCTCTCCCTGGTGAACAGCACACCTCTGTAACTAAAAGTGCAAAAGTGGGCCCTGTGAGTCATTTAAGAAGAGGTTTGAATTAGTCACTGACCTTAATGGCTGGATGAAAGATGAAAAGCCACAAAGCTAGCCGCATACACAAAAGGAGAGGCCCAGGGGGTTCTGCTTAACCTGTCATGGAACAAGGTTAGGAGTTATTAAGCTGTCCTAGCAGCAGGGCCTAACCACAGCCAGTGATGCATGAACAACTCAAATATCTCACGTGACAGCTGGGAGAAAAGCTTGGGTCCTTTGCTATGCATGCAATATCCACTCTTCCCTGCAGAGTCCCATGAAGAGATGACTAATCACTGCTTCATGTATGGCCTCACCCCACCCGCCTGTGCTACCAAGTCCACTTAACAGACCTCTCAACCCTAGAAATGGCCCTGAGGACATCCCAAGAGGTGGAGAAGAACTTCCAGGGGCACACTCTGTCCCCCAGTGGAGTAGACATTGAGGCCCATGCACCACAGCAACCCTTCTTAGGGATGGCATGATACTACTGTCACTTTGTGGTAGGCTTCACCACAATTGTAGCCTTACTTCATGAGCTCACCCGGAAATTACTATAATTTAGTGCACTTCAGACATCTTTTAAAAAAAGGCCTTCAGATAGTTGTATTGGATGTGTTCACCATATCTTGTGAACAGATACATTCTTAATCCTTACTATGTGTGGTCGACTGAATACTGTTGAATGTAATAAGAAGCAAATTATTACAAAAGAAAATTAGGAACAACAAGAGTTTAGCAAATAACATGGCAAAAAATAATTAGTTGCTTTGTCTGGTGACTTTTTATAGACATTTAAAAAATGTTTTGGGGAGCAGTACTAGTGTTTATTTTACGTGTAAAAGTAGATATTATCATCATATTGTTATACTGACAACAAGGTACACAAATAGCAGGAAATTTTAAAAGAATGATGAATTAATTACTTCAAACTGATGTTTTTTTTTAAGTTTAATACTAAATGTCCAAGATACTGATTGTGTATTTTTATAGTGATATTTTGAAAATGTTTCCTTATCTTCAATGATAAATTTACTGAGGAAAAAAATTCTTAACTACCACAATGAAGCCACATTGGGCTGCCACTAGAACAGAAAATGGATGTAAAAACACCACTGGAAACAACATGTTACAGTAAAGAGCAAAACACAGTATGGGGTATACAGCAGTTCAAAAGAAATAACAAAAAAAACATTTTGTGTAAAAAGCAAAAGCACATATTACTGCTCCTAGAAAACAAAAACTGAGAAGTAACATCGGCTTGTTTTAGTTCTTGAAAGCCTGTAAAAAATATAAGGCATAGTTTGTAACCACGGAGAACACTGTGTATACCATATTTCAGATCTAACCGAGAAACTCTGTTGACTCTGGATTGTATTGACTATGGACTATTTTGAGCCTAGATTTATCACAAGATACTTAATTCTAGCCACACTACTTGGAGAAACTCTCAACACAACATAAAGTACCTTATACAGCAAAGTATCAACTAAGCAGCTACAGATGTGTGGCCAATGCAGTCTTACTGATTGATTAATACAACAGAAAGCACACCTGCTGTTACACCAAAGAAAAGCAATTCACCAACAAGTGCTGAACAACAGCAATGAAGAAATGGAAGTAGAAATATAACCTTTGGTGGTAGAAACTGCAACAGCAACAAATCAATGTTGTATGAGACTATCCAATGTATGTTTCAAGCCAATGAACAGTGCATCACTCTCATTATGAGTTATAATTTGCAGCCTCCAACATTTCCGACTTTCATCCCAGGAAATGAAAGGAACTGATAAACTATTAGTTACCCCTATACATTTGCTGTTTCCATGTGGTATATATTAAATTCTTCTGTTTCTACTTATTTTCTTAGTACAGAGTAGTCACAGTGGTATTGCTGAATGAAGTTCTATCTACAGTACCTCACCAGTTAGGAAAAGGCTTAAAGAAAATCTCTAATTAGTAAATTGTCAATACACTATTTTGTCCTTGTTTTCATATTATATTGTCCTCCACAATAGGAATCTTTTTAACACTGCAATTAAATACTAATAAAAACAAATCGCACATTTTAAAACTCAAACTGTTCAACAGTATAACAATTAAAATACTGGCAGGTATATATATATGCAGGGATTCATACGGAATCAAGCTGATACATCCACCTATCATCAGAAATTCCCAGTAAAACTGACAGCAACCTGAAGCTTATTCCTATAGCATAGAGTGCAAGGCATAACTATACCTATATTGGACCCCCAAGGGCTCACACACAGGTACAACAAGAGATACCAATGAACCTAGCCAGCATGTCTTTGGAGGTTGGGAGTACACCCAGTGAAATTAAAAGGAGAGAACATGCAAATACCACACAAGAGGCATCATAGTACTTCCTCAAACCAGAACTCAAGAGCTGAGAAGCAGCAGCAATAACTGCCACACCAGTGTGCCTCCCTCAAGCTACTACAATTATAACTGTTTCACAATATTGATGGCAGCCTACAAGAATCTAGGTCACGGCACTACTGCAGGTATCAGGTCCTTTCCCTAGGATCGTGTCCTTCTGTAATCAGCTATAAAGGGCTGGTTAATTCCATATAAAAGAATTTATTATGGACTTAAATGTAAGCACTTTCAATTTTTTTTTTGTTCTCCACTCAGTGCTGGAGTCATCTCTGTATTTGACATGTGCCACTTCCAGATTTTGTTACACAAACACATCAGAAGAAATCAATAACTCACTTGGATAGCTTCTTATCTGTCTTCTAGGGCTTTATCACTGTGATTAAATGGTGTTTCAGTTCCTCTGGAATGTGATGCTTCTAGAAATGGATAACAAAAGAAAGAGGTTTTCCTGCACACTGCGGTGTGTGGTGTAACATAAACATTCTTTTTTTTTAATATAATCCAGATACATCTATCATTCTGTCAAAGTTAGTGCTGAACATTTTTATGTGCAAAGAGAATCATTAAAATAGTAATACAGTTGCAAATCACACCTTTAATTGCTTCTTTAGTTAAAAAAAATCTACAATGATACAAGCACCCAATTGAAATCAAATTAAGGAACATTCACAACAGACAATGGGAGACAGTTCAGTTCCTGACCATATTGTTGATGCTAATAGTAAGCCTTGAAAAACAGTTTGATGTTTTTTGAACCCTTATTAAGCTACTAACAACCACATAACTAAGATAGGCCAAAGATGGTCTTCTCTTCATAACTTTTTTTTCTTTTCTTACGTTCTTGTTTTCTAAGGCAATATTGTGCCAGATAAATGTGAAGAGTGAAAATAAGATATGTCAGTTATATCAACAGGCGCATGTCCAGGCTTGACGATATGTCTGTCAAGGATGGCTGTTGTAGTCACAAACAACTCATTCTCAGTCTATTCTTTTCCAGTCAGGAAGCACCAACCTTGAGATTATATTTTGTAATATATATGTTTATGGTTTATTGCTATGTCTATGCAGCCAGACCTACAGTATGTTTTCACCTATAATTAAAGTATACTTAGATGAAAACTGGGCATTCAATTACCTTGAGAGAGGGATACTCTTGGCTGGATACTGACTGCACTGCTGTCTGAACTGTGTGTGGAGCTGTCTAGAGTGGCATAAAAACTGAATGAACAGCACAGTAGATTATTTGATGTACTGAGTCCCAGGAAAAACAAGGGTTAGGTCAAGTTGTACCCTAGGAATGGGGTCTGTTCTTACTGTAGCTAGAGAAGGTGTAATACAGGATGTCATTGGAACAGAATGAGAATATTGTGTGTTGAAAGCAACTAGTTCAGATAGGTCTACCAGTGTAACTCGAACTAAGTTATTCTGGCATTCTCTTGATTCTGACAGATTCAGTCATTTATTCCTTTTACTTAATATCACACAATGTTTGAACTTGAAGATGACAGAAATAACTTTCAATCCAAAATTCATATTTTCTAAGCATTGTGTGTTTAAGAATTTCTGGTTTAAAAATTAGGTAGCATTACAATGTCATTAAAAGTATTTACTATTATAGTAATCCAGTTCCAAACATTTAATTTAATATTTCTTGTTCTGCAATGTAATTCTCTTGTTTGGCATTGTATAGATTGTAATGCTGACAATGTTAACCTTATAGATTTTATGTGTGCAACAATATTTGAAATATAGCAGTGCTTTTTATAAAAAAAATTAAATTACTCTATTATGTTAGCTAGATGCATAGTGAAACACATTTTTAAGGGTCTATAATCTGCTTGTTGCTTCTAGATATTCAGAGTAGTGATGAGGTAATGTTTTTCTCATAAAAGGTCATAAAATGGGATAGATGAGGTAATCATCATAACCATAATTATAGTAGTGTATTTTTATTCTTCTGAGTAAGAATGATGTCTATTACTGTTTTTATAAGGTCACCTTGGCATAAATATACAATGATTGAGTCTACTAGGTTTCAATTTATTTTAACTTAGAAATTACTTGTTTGATCTGTAAAAAAAGCTTCTAAAGTAATATCAGTGGTGTCTCTCTGCTTTGGACACTTACAGTTAACTATAGTATGGCATAATCATCTCATTTTAATATTTCTATAATTGAATCGATCTATAAGAAATGCTTTTTAAATAAAATATTGTAATATCTTCACCAGTAAGTTTAACTGGACTCCAAGCATAACATAGAAATCTGAACCAAACTGCATTTGTCAACTATACAGATGCAGCCATTCAAAATGGGTGCGTTATTTTGCGGCATACCCCGGTGGGCGTGTCGCGGTATCACGCAGTGTCACGTGGTTAATCGCGCATCATTTGACGCTCTGCCGGAAACTATCCGGCGTCACCTTGTAAAACCGCCAGGGGGAGCTTAACCTCTCATGTACAGCATTTGAGCCTTTAATTTTGAACAGTGTATTACAGCATGTTAATCTTCAGTCATTAAAATGTTGGTATATTTTATGAAAGCAAGATTGCTCAGTTGGACAAAAGTACACAACCTACCTTTATCAGAAATATTTATGCATCAAAGCCTTTACCGAAGATATTACTAATAGTATTAATAATGGATGACTTTGGACAAGCTGTATACTCAAAGTATAATTTCTTTAGCACATTTGTACAAGCACTTGGAATCTGTCCAAGCCATACTTTGTCAGGCATTTTGTTTTACTTCAACGGGCATAAAAACTTCCTTGCTTTTAACAGGGCGTTTCATAATTTCTAACTACGAAAATGATTTAAAATGCGACACCTATCATTCAACTAGAGCTTAAAATATCACAAGGAAAAATACACACCGGTATTCCATTTCTCACGTTATACCGGAGTCAACAAGCATACTTTTAGAATTTGATTAAAAGGGAATATAATATGGAATCGCGTGTCTCAAGAATTTAATAACGGTATGATTATATCCGTGTACTGCGGCAGGGCTGTGTAGGGCTGTTTCGCCTGCCTGCTCATGCGAGCTGACTGTAGCCGACTGGTCTAGGTGCGTGCCTGCCAACGGGCAGGTTGTGTGCTCGAATCCAGGTGGAAGGTGCTGGACCTTCCAGTTTTATTTATTTTTTAATCGCGTAACATATTACCGTATGCAAACTGTACTGTATACAGTATGTATATGTATATTTAATGTCTTAACTGTGCCCGTTTAAGTATTGAATATTCATATCTAATTTTACCACTGAAGGGAAATCTTAACATAAACATACAGTATATGGCTGGTCTCGGTACTTTAAAGAAAACATACACACCAGTATTCCATTTCTCCCTAAACATTGTAAGCTTCGAAGTCTTTAACTAACGTGATACCGGAGTCAACAAGCATACTTTTAGAATTTGATTAAAAGGGAATATAATATGGAATCGCGTATCTCAAGAAATTAATAACGATATAATTATATTCATGTTGCAAAAGAACTGCAACGGACATAAAAACTCCCTTGCTTTTAACAGAGCGTTCCATAATTTCTAACTACGAAAATGCCAGGTGAAAGGATTTGTAAACATATTTTGTTAAAGCAAGTCAGTTTTTTCTGCAACACATAAAATACATTTTTCCAAGAAAGTTTAGCCTTTGTCACTAATGAAACCACTAAATAAAGACATAAATATAGAAATCTTAAGATTTGTTTTATTTAATGTTGGTAGCAGGATGAACTGTCAGAGTGTATATTTTGCTCGCAAAGTTGCTGCAAGATGTTAACAGTGAAAAAGGTATTTAGAAATGAGTTATTTCAAGATGAAAAAGAAAACATACACGAAACATGGTTTCATTACGACCAGAATCGGTCTTGAGATATTTTTAACTTGATTTACAGTATTTGAGAGGTATGTCTTAACACCGATACTACAGTGCTTAAGTACTGCTCACGTATATGTTTCTAGGTTTATATTATGCATTTCATACGGTCAAATTACTTTTGAGCAACTAATAAGAAGCGCGAAACGGTATGCATTTTACTTTCGTTTTGTGCTGGGACCCGTGGATTGATTAGAGATCAAGTACATACAAGTCATTTTTTAAATGTTGTAGTTCGTCTTGAAAAAATGTTACGAGTACATCATCTATCAACAATCACACAGGTTCTGTTTCCATATTGCGGATTTTGGTTAGGTATTATCAAATCCAGTGGCGCTGTTAGTTTACTGAGTCCCATGTCACATGGTCTGTGATTGAAGCCAGTTAGACCGGTTTAATTCGTCACAGCCAGCACTCTTCAGGTGTGAGGGTCTTCTGCTCAGAATGAAACGCGAATGTTTGTGTATATTCTAATGGTAGTGGGGGCAGGGTGTGTGGGAACAGGTTTGGTTGAAATTGCATTAGAGATCTATGTTCTTCACACCTGAAACATTTTCTCTGAAAGCATTTTCTTCGCAGTTTAACCGATCTTGTTACAGCATGTTACAGTTTACTTTTATTAACCATATTAATTTTAAGTGCTTAATGTAAAATCTTGTAAAAATATATTTTCATTTCATTGTTCAAATATACATTAAGTCTGACTATCATATAATAAGTTAAATACAAAACTAAAGAAAAAATAGGGATAAATATAATTCAAAATATTTTGCTAACAATGTTAACTGTTTATGAATAATAAAATGTATTAACTAAGGAGTAGGATGGCACAGTTGTTAGTATGTTTTTTGTTTTGTTTCTTTTTCATAAATACAACAGTAGTACCTGATGTCTCAGTGGCTTTCAAAATTAAATTATGCAATAAATAACCACATGTAAGACTCTGATGCTTAAAATGTTTAGGGAGAAAGTGGAATACTGGTGTGTATTTTTTCTTTAAACTACCAATACCAGCCATATACAGTCTGTAACGTAGGGATTTCTATACGTCTTTATTTAGTGTTTACATTAGTGACAAAGGCTAAACTTTTAGCTTCAGTAACGTGTACATATCTCCCCTTTTTATAAAACAACATGGTTGAAAACTGTTCCAGAGCCACTGTTGTTTCATCAGTGAAAAGTACATCATGAAATGCCTCTCCCTGTTCAATCCACTGGAAAAAAGAAAAGGAGCATAAAGCCTCTGATGGTCATAAACGATATTCATTTAGGAGCAGCATCAGAGGTATGTTTTTAACTGCACTGCATTGGAGAGAATACCATAGTGTGTTTTTTTTTTACTCCCTGGCGGAAACTCGCTTCCAGAATAATCAGTATGGCTCAGAGATTAAATAAAACTTCACTCGCACCAAACAAATGTATATTTCTAAATATCACAACATGATCGAATTTAAGTCATTTTAATAACAATGAATAGTCACCTATGCGTTACAATATAAACATTTATATTGATTTAAATCGCGTTTAAATCACCTTTATTTAAAACCCATAAATAAAGCTGATACTGTTTAGACTTCCAATTATTTAAAACTGTATTAAAGCAGCACGATACACAATGCAACGTAAATCGCTATCTTTGTCTTCTGTGTAATAATGTTCACCTCTCTGTCCAGCAAATTTACAGGTTAAAAACAATACTGTTAGGCTGGGAAAACGATTTTTTTTAAGAAATACAAAATGAGATATAATGATATGTTCCGGCTTAGACATTAACGAAGAGCATAACGCGTGTACTGTATACACTCCAAGTACAACCCCCCTCTCTGCAGGAGTGCTGGCTGTGACGAATTGAACCGTCTCACGGGTATTTTCAAAGTAGGAGGCGAGATTTCCAGCGAAAGACACTCCCCCCCCCCCCCCCCCTCAAAAACCCAGTAAGTACAGTACTTACTAGTTAAAGGCTAGGCTCCCGACTACGGCGAAAGGAACCCTTCTTTCATTAGAATACAATGAACATATTTTAGCCCTGAATGAATAAATAGCAAACATGGTTTACATAAAAGACATTTTTCCAAGAAAGTTTAGCCTTTGTCACTAATGAAACCACTAAAGAAAGACATAAATATAAAAATCTTAAGATTTTTAAAATGCATGACTTTGCTAAAATTTATTTGAAAATAAAAACAATTACAACCGCCAGGGGAGAGAGAGAACAGGGGAGGGATGTTGGTTTTGCATAAGGGGCGGGGCTATGGAAATTAGGTCTGTTTGGGAATGTGTAGTTACATGTTCTGGCTGTTTGTGAATTATCGTTGTTGAGTATGGAGTGTTGAGGTATTGATTTTGTGTAATGCTTTATGTTGAAAATTGAGGTGGATTTTGTTTATGATAAACAGGATAAACTGGGATGGGAGGAAGGTTTGGTTTTGCATAAGGGGCGGGATTATGATAATTGGAGGACTTTGCGAGAGTAAAATGGTTTGATATATTTGATTTTGTATTGTGGTTGTTATCTATGTTTTTGGTTGGTATTATGTTTATATGGTTGTTTTTGTTGGTTGGTTGTTATTATGGTTATTAATAATACGATCTATAGTTGAAATCTGAGCCTAAATAAAAAGAAAAAGCAAGTGATTAGGTTTATGAGCAATCTAATTACTTATTCGTTTAAAACGCTATATAAAATAAAGTTTATTATTAATTTGCTGCACAGAGCGGTGAATATTATTATGCATAAGACAAAGATAACGATCCTGATCAGTTTAGAAATCTGTGTACGCTGTAAGGTTTTTACTTAAACTTTTAAAATACACGTTTTGAATAGAAAGAAATCCTCTTCCTGTTACAGTATGTATAGCAAACCAGCACGTCTTTTTTCTCCAATCAGAGGGGTGTCAGATGGTGTCAGCCAATCACCATTCTGCGTTGGGTAGCAACGGGTGACTGTTCTCAGGCGGAAGATGTAAACAGCTTAATGTTCGTGTTAAATAATTTTTTTAAATTCAATTAAACGGGCACAGTTAAGACATTAAATATACATATACATACTGTATACAGTACAGTTTGCATACGGTAATATGTTTATGTTACGCGATTAAAAAATAAATAAATAAAACTAGAAGGTCCAGCTGGATTCGAGCACACAGCCTGCCCGTTGGCAGGCACGCACCTAGACCAGTCGGCTACAGTCAGCTCGCTGGAGCAGGCAGGCGAAACAGCCCTACACAGCCCTGCCGCAGTACACGGATATAATCATACCGTTATTAAATTCTTGAGATACGCGATTCCATATTATATTCCCTTTTAATCAAATTCTAAAAGTATGCTTGTTGACTCCGGTATCACGTTAGTTAAAGACTTCGAAGCTTACAATGTTTAGGGAGAAATGGAATACCGGTGTGTATTTTTTTCTTTAAAGTACCAAGACCAGCTATATACTGTATGTTTATGTTCCAAAATTAATATCGTTTATGGCTTTCACACGCGTTACAGTATGCTCCTATTCTTTTTATGCTCAGCTACTAAGATTTCCCTTCAGTGGTAAAATTCAATATCTACAACGGGCACAGCAAAGACGTTTTTACTGTAAGTCTTTCTACGACAGACCAACGGACCACGAGTGCCCCTGTCGGTCAACCAATCACTTACTGCGGTGCCACGCGTCATCTTGCGTCATACTGAGCGACGTCACCTGCGGTACGTGTCTGTGACGCGCACTTTGAATGGCTGCATCTGTAAATATCAGTTTGTGTTAAAAGCACAAAACACCACAAATAGAGAGGAAGAGTAAAATATTGTTTTAAAAATCTCTGTGTTTCATATATTTGTGAATAAATTAGGTGAAGTAATAAATAACAATCTAGACTGTAGACAGAGTAAACAATGTATTAAATATGTTGTATTGAAATTGATAGGAGCATGTCCTTTTTTGTACAATGCAAAATTCTTGTTTCTGAATTACTTTATACAGCCTTCCTGTGCAAGAAAAACAGAACTGAATTGCTGACAGTGTAGTGTAGCTGTAACATACTGTATTAGACCAGCTTCTTTTTTTGCTATCCTTTAATACAGAACAGAAATACAGAATTTGATACTGAACACACAGGTATTAAAATTCAAGGAAAACTTCCCGAACATTCAAATAATGGAATTAGGGATCCAATTATTTCTGAAGGTTAATTTTGAATGGACTCTTCCCCACTGTAGTCAGAATTTATCTTAGTGTTGGTGAAATACAAATGGCAAAGTTCTGTTAGGCCACATTGTCACAGGAGCCGGTTCTGACTCCCGTGAAGCGCATTGTTAAAGACCCTATGCGGGACAGTATAATCTGGAAGTGACTGGAGAAGGACATCAGGGAAGACACATCGCGAGGAATGGACAGGATGACAGACAGGGGGGTGGTGAAGTCTTTGATACGGTGCATGGGGGGAGTGCCGGCAAACAAGTCTGAAAGGAAGTCCAATGGGGGAAGTCAGAGCACAGTCCAATGTCCATCAGAGACAAAGACTATTAAAAACAGAAACAGGGACCTGGGACCAGGAACACGAAGGGTTAAAACCATAACGGGACAAGGCGCTCCGAGCCCCGGTCTCAGTAGGTCAGGACATCTGGTGGAAAATGCCTTGCCCTCGGACTGCTCCTGAGTCCGGTGGATAGGCAGGCCTTCAGACATCTGTCTTCCAAAGCTGAGCCCCAAACAACAGAGACGCCGGCCTTAAATAGGGAAACAGGAATAGGAAACAGCTGGAATAAATAAGGCTGGGGAACACAATGAAAAAGGTAGGAGTGCCCTCTAGAGGAGGGATGACGATCGTGACACACACAATCTCTAAATCTAAAATCTAGTCTCAGGACTCAGCATGTCATGTGAAAAGGTTTTGATACCTTTGCCAAGGTTTCCTTTTATCTAGTCTGGATTATGAGGACCAGCCCTTACTTGGAAAGGGGCCTTTATTGCTAAAGCAGGAGCTATTCTGTTACATGAGGTTGTTTATATCCTCTTTGATCTTTGAGTTCCCCTAATATGTATTTCAGTTTGTCTGAAGTTTATGATTGATTTAGTCCAGAATTCCAATGAAATTATATTTTCTTAAAGAATGGATTGTATTAAAACAGAATCTGAGCCAAAGGAAAATTAAACTGCATTCTAGGGTAGATATGTTCACCTATAGTGTGTTAAAGAAGAAAGTTCAGTGTTAAGAGGCTGCAGCAATATTTCTGTCACATGCTAAATACTGGGCATCCTGGCACAATCTCACATTCTGACTGAAGCTAAAGCTCTTTTTCATTTCACATGTTTAGCATTATAAACTGTGACCAGGATTGGTCTGAACCCCTTAAAATGTCCTCAAAATCTGAACATGTACTTCCTTTTAGAGATGCATCAGCTTGATTAGACACAGTAAACCTCTGGACCTCTGAATGTTTTGCCCTGGGGTTGGTCCCTGCATTTCACACTGTGAGCTACCTACTGTGTCTCCCTGTAATTCAGCTTCTGCTGTGTTTGCATTCCTAGCTTGGTTACTGAAAATGATTCTTTTTAATCAATCAAGTTCTAAAATTCAGTCATATTCCTATTATCTGATTTACAGTACTAATGTGCACTTAAGATTTTAAATCTGCAAATTAAAAGCTCAGTTATTTTTTGTAACACAATTTAATCAATGCCCTTGTTAGAAATAAAAATATGTGAAATACTAGATTTTTAAATGTGTAGTTGCTTCACGTTCTTGAAGCATTTTTGTGCAAACTAGCAGGTCTACAATGTACAATTTGAGGATGAGGATCCCCTGTTCACCTTTTCCTTCCTATAATCTAATTGTGTAAAAGACAGATGTGACACTCAAGGGGGAATATTTTTTTACAACAGAATAGGATAAAGAATTTGAATGATTAGGTTGATGGTATCACTCATACATTTTTTACTATTCACTCAATTCTGAGAAAACTCACCCAAGTTTTGAGTTCCCTGGGGAAAAAAAAGACTATGATGTTCTGACATCTAGTGTTGAAACTTATTACTACATGTAAAATTGATGTTTGAATTAATGATGAAAAGTGTTATCAAATTGGAATAAATCTTCTATTTCAATGGATGATTGTGCCATATTGTCAAACTAACAGAAGGTATCATGCTCCATTAATGTACAGTTACACTGTCCAAATACAGGGACAGGTAATCCAGAAATACTTTCTACATTGTTTGCAAATGATGAAGAAAACAATAGATTTTGTTTACATTTCTATCTTCTTAAACCTCTTGTTTGGGTACTCAGCATATTGGCTTTTAATAAAAAGATACAAAAGACTATCTTCCTCATATCTTTCCTGCATACTGTACTTAATCGTTATATGCCATTGCTTACGTTACCATCAGATAACAACTGTAATGAGTTATAAGATCCCATAGCTGGCAAATTGATTGTAATAGGCTAGGAAAAGTTAATAAAATAAATTGGGGTTAATCAAATTGCATTACATATCCTCTACACACAGAGGGTAGCAAAGAAAGCAAAGTATATTATGTATTTTGTCTCTCACTCCCTGCACTACGAGACTCCTCCCATCTGGGAGATGCCTCTCTGTTCCAGATGTAATACTACTAAACACAGGAAATCTTTCATCCCCACTGCAATATGTATTTCCAACAATATACCGTAACTATATTCTCCCTTATGTTGCTGTAACACTGTTTCACTGATTTGTGGGTGGGAAAATCCTGTCCGTTGTTGTGTTGTTAGTTTGGGAGTGTGCTGTTAAACAAATTTCCCCAAATGGGACAAGAAAGTTTGAATTGAATACAATTGTCTTCTAAGTGGCATGCTGGTGTAGAGGTTAGCATTGCTGCCATGCTGCACTGGCGTCTGGTTCAATTCCTAGGGTGCTGTCTGAGCGGAATTTGTATGTTGTCCCCAGGTTCACATTGGGACCGGTGTCAAAAGACATACAGTACTGGTAAGTTAATTGTCTTCTGGGGATAAAGATCCGTATGTGCACTGCAAGGGACTGGCATTCTGCCCAGGGTGTACCCTGCCTTGCACCCATTGCTTTCTGGGATGGGCTCCAGCTCCCCCATGATCCTGTATTGGATACATTGGATACAGCGGCTAGAACATGGACTGATGGGATTGTCGTCTACAGTATGATCAGCATTTTTTTTTTATTTTGTTTTTACAAAAATGTACACTCAAGCACAAAAAACAATGAAAAAGAATGAATGACTACACTTATCAAAACAACAAAAAATAAAGCTATAGATGTAAGCTTCAAATATCATAAATATTGTTTGTACTGTACTGTAAATAAAATGTCTCGAATGGAGTAGATAGAAAAGTGCAGAGAGTTGAATACTGTTCAAGTAAAAAATAGAGTTCCTGAAAACACTTTTTCAATCTTGATACAAGACTGAATTGCTTCCTATTTGTATATTTTGGCATTCAGATTGGTAAATAATGGACACAATAAAAACTAATAAAAAGATTTGACTTTGAGGAGCTAAACTATTATTGCAAACTACATATAAAGCATGTGCTTAGTACACTCAAAGAACACACTAGCTCAGAGATGTTAGTGCTCTCTAGTGGCCATTCTGAACATTGAAGTAACATTGTTAAATGTTAAAAATCAAAAGCTTAATTTCATCTTTGCACTGGGCATGGAAAATACATCTTCTTTAAACATGTTATTCATTTTTACATTGCAATAGTTAATTAAAAGGTATTTGTATTGTTCTTGTTCATTTGAGACTTATGAGGATTCTCTATACTATCCAGATTCCACAGACCTAGATGGAAAAGAGGCACTTCTCAAAAAATGTTTTGGTTACGAAAACTATAGGATCATTTTGACAACATTATGCTGATAGGACTAGCTTATTTTGCAGTGACATCGGTGCTCTGTGTAATGCAAATATCTATATGCTTATCTTTTCTCTTTCATTACATTTTTTAATTGGATAATCAAAGCATGAAAATTAAGCTTATTTTGTTCTGGCAACTTTTCTTCAACCTCAGCAACTGTTTAGGACAGACCTCAACTCAGGTCCTTCTATTTGAATGCAAGCAGGCATTCATGATGAATATTGGGTGAAACTTAAAACTACCCAAAATGTAGTCCTTTAAAATCATATCCTGCTAGTTCATTTACTTTATGCTTTGTTATGACTTCTGAAGATTTGGAAAAGTAAGTAACCTCCACTGAAATAAATACTGAGTTAAAACAAGCTATTTTTACCAAGAGAATAAAAAAAGCAGATGCACTATGACATTCAAAGCCCAGACCATTCTAGACCCCTCTGTTTTTAAACTCCACTCAGAATATTCAGCATGCTAACCCACTGAATCACCAATGGTGAAAGTGGACCTGCAGATGTAATAACAGAAATATTTCCACTAGAGGTCACCAAAGCAGCAGTTCAAAAGATGCACATTGTTTTAAGTGCATCAATTCTTAATTAGAGTAGTATGGAATGTAGGGAGTAACGTATGGATTTCTGTTTGTCTTTGACCATTAATAAGTGACAGTACATCAGGGAGGAAGACACTTGTAGAAGTGTTTATGGATGTGCAGCAACTAAACATGTGTGTGGCTGCATAGTGCTCTTAAATCTTTTTACTTTTCTTCAGTTTAGTTTTTTTTTCTTGTCAAGTGTCTAGATACATTAAAATGTATTTTTAAGCTAAACATGTTGTTTCTATGTTATTTTTATTGGTTTAATACATTAACTCCTGTGACAATCTTTGAAAGTTAAAAAATAACAGGATCAAGAAGAATTTTCAGAACATCAAAGTGCTTATGTACATGCATTGTGAGCCTCTGTCTTTGGAAGACAGCGTTCTCAGATTGTGCCTGAGAAAAAAAGATAAGAACAGTATGGCATTGTAGCTCAACCAAGACCAATGTGTAAAACTCGTCCTTTAAATTCTTATTATTTGGCAATATCCTTCTGCCTTGTTTTGCTGTTAGATTTTCTATACAAGGCTGACACAAAATTGTTGGGGAATAAAAAAACCTGTGCAGCAAGGTTACCTTGTATTCTTAAAATACAAGCACATTTGCAAGGTCTTATTAATGTGTTACAAAGCAGATGTTTCTGTACTATAGGAAGCACTGTATGCTGCACTGTGCTACTGTATGTGTTCTGCACCTACTACAATAGTAAAATGCAACTTATTTACATGCAAATATTTTCCAACCACTTCATCCAATTCTGGCAAACAATGGGTGCAAGGCAGTGTATATCTTGGATGGGATGCCAGTCCATCACAAGGAACACACAGACAAACCCACACAAACACAGGGATAATATACAAATTCCACTCCAATAGCAACTATAGTGCAGAATTTAACCTAGTGTCACAGCAATGCAAGGCACCAATTGCTAGCCATCAAGTCACCTGCAATTCATTGACAGTTAAGGCCTCATTTTTAATGTATTGCTGTAACCTGAAGGATAATAGAGTACCAGATTGAGCCATCAGTATAAATTTAAAAGACAAAGAGTACAGAAGAATTAAATCTTTCAAGGAAATTGAGTTTTCATAGTTTATTATTAGAACAATAAAATGTAATTATTTTATTATGTAGGTGTAATAATTGTGAGCAATTGATAAAACTAACCATGAAGGTAAAGGTTGTTACCATCTTGTTGTGACTTATTCCAATTCATAGTGTAAATAAGATACTGTATACAAGTGTCATGGGTGACAAAACTAGTTTTGGAAAACCTGCAGAGGTTTGGATGCTGTGCTGAGTTTTTGAATATAATGAACGGTGTGTTTGGGAGGTGTGGTGTCTTTTTTTTCTTCTTTTTGTGTCTGTTTTTACCTCTCTATGGGTTTATCCTGCCTTGTAGCACAGGGCAGTACAGTACAGCCCTGTACATTATGGCAGGTGACAATATTCAAACATTGAACAACACACTGTTTGCCTAGACACCCATCGATTACCACACAGTCAGTGACGACAAATTAGATTGTATGGGGATGATGAACAGGCTGAACCAGACCTGGACCAGAGGGAGACAGAGGAAAGACAAAGGACAAAGGAAGGAGGTACAGTGCACTGTGACACCTGGTCATCGGCATACAGTCTGCTCCCTAAGCATCCCCAACTTTTTTACTGTACTGTATGTCTGCTTTCATCCTATGATCACCTAGAGGTACCCACCCCTCATTTACAGTACGTCCTAGAGTTCTGGATGTTAGAAAAAGTATATAAGCCTCAGCCAGTGGGGCTGAAATGCAGTAGCTCAAAGGCCTGAGAAGGGGAAGAAAGCTGCTTTCTTCCCCATACTCTGTATTTCTTGTGGAGATTAGGCTAGGGGGAGTACAGAGACAGAGCTGATTAAAGAGTGGTGCTCTTGGTTATTTCGGGGGGAATTTATTTTTGATTACTGGAGTTAATGGGATTCTATTCTATTCTATTTTGTATATGTGTCCCTTGTGAATACTTTTTTCTTGAGTTTTGTTTAAGCAGACAGTGATACAGTATCTTATTGTTAAGACGGATCCTAGCATGTTCAAATTGCTTGGTGGTGTAGTTGGCCACTGGACCTGCATGGATATATATCCATGACATTGGCATGCTAAATTATATTTTCTTTAAATAAATAATGATAAAGTAGAACTTTTGTGTTTTGTTTTGAGAAAAGTGGTTTGCTTTATCTACTATTAGGTAATGGAAACTTGGTGAAGGCCAAATATGTCTAAATATGTTAAACACTAACTGCAATCCAGCAAATAGGCTAAATAATTAGAAGGGCTGTTGGCAAATGTTCTTATATTCTTAGATTTTGACTGTTTTTTCTTTTAAATACACCAATTCAACTACCAGACAGTAGTGTCATTGCCTGTGTCTCTAGGTTAACAGGGAAAATGGTCAATTGTGGAGCCTCGATACCAATACCCTCTTCAGTCACATTTTTGAAAAGGAGCAGTTGTGACCTTCTCAGCATTGATCGTGTAATACTGTATGTTATTTTCTCTTTTCCAGACACTTCGATAATAGATGTCTTTTCCACTAGCTCCGCTCCTAGATTAAACTCTTGAGTGAAGATGTCGGTTTTGTTTGCTTTCTTTCGTATTAATTGAATTTCACAGTCAGTACATTTCATTAGCACTGTTACATTTTTTTACAAATATCTGCATACTGATTTTAACTGGTTGCTTTTCAATTGCCGCTGGTATATTTTCGTTACTTTTAGGATACCATGGCATGACCAACATGTGATTTGATTCTAACGGCAAAACCCTTAACTTTACTACTAGTGTATACTAGTCCCCCAAGTCATAATTTATTTTTCTTATCTGTTTCACTGTTCTAATTAGTCTAAGTGGATGCTGTTTTGATTTGCCCTTTTTTCCTACCCTTTACAGCGTATCATTGGTCTTTTTCATGTAGAATAATCATCCTGCTTCTATATATGATCAAAACTTTTATTTTTTTTAACTTTATAGCTTGTTTTTTTTAAAGGCCGAGGTGAACAACGAATGACATTAAAAGCCATTAGCTTGTATTTTAACTTAACGATATGGACAAACTATTTTATGTGTGATTGAAAGCAATTTTTCAAAAAAAGTTATGCACAAATTTTACAATTAAGTGTATTAATGTTGCATCAGTATTAAGTCCCTGGCATTTCTGTTATGTATTTAAATTAACTTTAAATTTAATTAACTTTAAATTTATTTTTATGTTTCACCCAAAACTCTAATGTTATTTAAATGTTATTTAATTCCCCCTGCTCCCATCATTCAGCACATTACAACACAGTTTAGTATTATTTTTGATTAAATGCAGTTAAGAAAATGATACTTGTTGTTTTCAATAAGTACTCTCTGCTAATATGGTCCAGAGGCAATAAGCACTTGCCTCCAAATTAAAGAAATCCAACACAAGGAGCAGCTTTCACACTTAGAAAGTAGTCACATACAGTCACATTTGCTATCACTTACACTAGATAAGAATATCCTGATCACATCTAAGTAAGCACAGGGTTCTTAATATCCATGTGTGGTAGAAAGTGGGTGGTATTCACTTCATGCTCATGTCTACGGTTCAAGTGATTTGACTCTGACCACAGTAGCGGTTAACAGACAATTCCTCTGAGTCCTCCTGCTTTCCAAGTGCAGCTAAGTAATCAGATTCTCAGATGAGAGAACAAACAGCTGGTGTCAGGTCCAACATCAGTATGAGTCAAGGAAAATTAGAAAAACAGGCATTTAAAGTCCAGACCTTGTAAAATTGATGACATGTAAAAATTATTTATACATTCTCATTCAGCACACAGTACTGTGACAGCTCTCACATCTACTATTATTAAAAATAACCATGAAATGAGTTGTTAATGATTGATACAGTGTCAGTATTTAAGTAAATAAGGTTAATTTAATTTTAAAGATTGAAAAAAGCATTGGTTTCAAATCTTGCATTCTAAGATTCTGGAGAATAGATCATGAAAAATACACAAGCATGTGCACTGGAAATTCAAGAGACATAAAACAGAAAAATACATTTTTCTAGATCTTCATTTTGATTGAGTAGACCATCCATAATACAAAATATGATTTACATTTTAAATCCTGGTAGTGAGCAGATACAGTAGATTCATTGATTGTTAGAGCAGCATTGCTGGTCTTTAGGGTAACACAAATGTTGAGCTCAAGAAGTGAGATTTCATAAAAGTTCCAGGTACTCAGTGTTTGGTATTTCAACCAAAAACACCAAAATGAGGTGATTCTGATAAACATTCTGTGTCCTAGTCAAACATGTTAATTAATGGAAGAACAGCAAAAAGTACTTAGTTATATGCCCTGCTTGAGTGACTATCTGATTGAAAGCAACTGGTCTGTGAGAGACGTTGCCCAGACAACAAGATATTTTGCCTCAACAATCAGTGCACTAGTACAGAGAAACCAGCAAATTGGATTTGAGATGGACAGGCCGTGTCCTGGAAGGCAGAAGGTCACATCGGGCCCAGGTTCGTCGCATCCAGCGGATCCATTTGCATAATGATTTTCCAACTCCTGTTGGCTGCGTCAACAAGAAATGTCATGTGTATGAAAATGAACTGCATGATCGGAGGCGGTTCAGGGATAACATTAAACATTGTAAGAAAGCAACTGTGAGGTCTTCCTGTGGCCAGCTTTTTCTATTAACCTACATCCAGCAGAACGGCAATGACAGCTACCAACAGGAGACAACTGTAATCGACCAGCCAGCCAGTTTCGGCAGCTGACTGCACCTGATAGCAGAACATCCCACAGTAATCTAGCCAGAGGCCTATGTGTCAAGGTCTGTGTAAATGTTCAGGGAGATCTTAATCATATACTAACTTTCCATTTTGAAAGCGGTGTTTTTGTGTGCATATTTTTAGTTGTATCATAGCATTGCACTTCTTGAGCAGCTGCAATTAAAATGTAATTTAGCTCAAAACTCAATGATTGTAGTTTGGATTACAACGAGAAAATGTACTTCTCACTTATTTTTTGCCTACTACTGCATTTATCATTTTCAATGGTAGTAAAAAGTTTGCAAAAGGTGAGCTATATACTCTAGGATGAATGTCTTCCACTCCTTTGCAAACGTTTTATGTTGTAATGTTCTTGAAGCTTTGGCATTTTTGTATTCAGCGCTGTATTTTAGCATTTTGAAATAACCACCACTAGATGGCACTCAATGCCTCATCAATTCTAAATGCCTGGCTTGCACCAATGTTTTATATTTAAGTGCACTCTAAATTTTATTAAACAGTTTTTAAAGTATATGATTCCATTCTTTTGTATTGTTCAATGAACAGTAGTATTTCATAATTGGACATACTTATTGAAAACCACATACTGTTGTCCTGGTTAAATTCCACTTTGGGCTGCCTATATAAATGTCCTCTTAATTTAATTCTCCCCCCCTTAATTTCTCACTTGTCTACTGGGGAGGCCAGTGCAGAATTGCTGTCACATCACTTGGGTGGATGGTTTCATTTCAACACATGTAAAAAACACAAGCAGTGTTTTTTTAAAAAAAATATTTGACTTTGAAACTCAAATCTGAAGTTATTTGCTATCTGTGTTCAAAACAACATTATTACTGTATTAAACAGTAATATGTCCAAAAATAAGACTTTATTTCACCTCCAAAGAAACTCACCAGTGCTGTAAATTTGTTCTTAAGAAATTGGTTTGTCTTTTATGACATTTTGTAGTAATAAGAGATGTTTTACATTTCAGGGTTTTCTGTGGAATGGACCATCGTATGATACCTACAGTATTTATTCCTAGGTTTTATCATCACCTTTTGTTGCTCATTGTCTACAAACAGATGGACAGTCACAGGCCTGGATTTCTTCAAAGAATCATTTAAGGCCAGACCATTGTCAAAAACATGTTCTAGTTGTCTATGAAAAAAAGACCTTAATTTTTAAGCACAATTATTCTACAATTAATATTCATAGCATTCATTTTTTGTGGAGCTCAAAGCTGTAGCAATTGCTGTTTTACAGGAATAATACTTTATGAATACAATCACTGTTGAAACAGAAACATTTGTAAAATTATTTTAGGCTTTTTCCTTCTTTTCCTCTTCCTTTTCCAGTGTTATACACTGCAGCCTACCAATTTTCTTACATCAGTTCAAGAATGCTGTACAAATAAATAGGAATTCTCCTTCTCACAATATTGCTCTGCTTTATTCTACAAATTACACGCACATATTAGAAGTAGTTCAGGTGGGTAGCTGCGTCAGCATGCGTAGGCTGCAAAGGAACAAGTAATAGGTTTATTCCATGCTGAAAAAGGGAAGAAAGAAAACACAATGTTTCGGCCGTGGAGCCTTCTTCACACTGAAACATTGTTTTTTTTCTTCCCTTTTCAGTATGGAATAAACCTATTACTTGTTCCATATTAGAAGTACTGTAGTTTTAGATGTATTGTACAGGTAGTTATAGCAGAAACACTGTAATCACTGTCGCTTGTGGCATATTTAAACTAAAATAATATACTGTGTTCTTCGTGTTAAGAATATTAAATTAGCCAAATTGAAAAAAAATAAACCAAATTTCTGTTAACCTTTTCAGGCATTGAAATTAAGTAAATCCTGTAATTATAAATCCACCTGTAATTCTGAGAGATAATATTTAACAGGAGAAAACTTGTTTTACTGTGAATTAAATCAGGCATGATACATTTTTACACTTGTCCAAACAAAAAACATAATTCCACAAAGAATGATTTTGATCATATTTATTTTATTTAATAATGAATCCAAAATACATGTATTTATCTATATACAGTATGTTAAAATCACAACTGTTAAAAGCTACCCTCCCTGAAACTCACATTTTTAGATATACTGTATAGATCATCAGCGGTATCAGTATATAATCAGATAAGTAATAACAGACAATATGTCATGTGATTACATAGCAGTGTTGTCTGAATGTTTGAAGGAGGAATTCACTATTCATTTTTCCTTATTGATTGCCAGACTTTCACTCTACACTAACTTCCGAAGCTGCCACTACTTGTCCCTTTGTAGACCCATATGAAAACACACTATGTCTCACTTAATCATTATAAAACCAATAGAGAATATCAGAGCTGTGTGGTCCTTAGCACCACATTTACCATAACAGCCACCCTCAACTAGGAACTCATTTATCTTTTCTGACCGTCACACATCATTGCTTTTTAAATCACTTTCTTTTTCTTGGTGAAGCAACACATTACTTATGAAAACCTTTTGCCAAGAAATTATTGGAACAAGGACTTGGCTGAACCTGAAAAGCAGATCTGTTTTTTCATTATTACAGCATTTCAAGACCATTTTTTCTTTTACTTCGTTTTGTTTTGGCTTTTTATGCTTTGCTTTCTAATCACGGAATTCATTAAATGGACATATTTCCCTTCAATTTTTTGTCCAGACATATCCTACTCCCACTCTAGAGTTCAGAATCAATGACATGCTGACTAAAGTTTCTTGCCAGCAAGTGTGGTGAAGCATCTCATGAGCATTCCCATGAGCCCATTTGGTTTCTCTCTCTTCAGTACATGTGATTGTGATATTAAAAATGTTTGATGTGCTATGAAGGACATCCTACACTGTATGTAGATACAGTGCATAGTATTGTCAAGTTTGTCCACAAAGGCAGATCTAAAGCAAGGATATTTAGAAGTTTTATCTTCAACATCATACAGTATGAAGATGAAGCTTGTTGGCTCAGTGCTATGGGAAAAGAACCTGCAACCAGAACATTCTGGAACCAATTCCTGGCTCTGCCACTGATTCGCTGTATGACGTGCTGAACATGTTACTTACAGTACAATCCTTTGTAACTGCCACTTTCCAGCATATGATTTCATAGAACTAGGACTCAGTCCAGGATGTTTTGCCTTTTAAGATATTTTACAGCTATTCACATGCAGTATGTGTCCATTTTGATTACAGACCTGATTGTCAATGCTGATCCAAACAGAATGACTTCCATTTGAAAGAAGATTCAATTTAATCTCTGCATATTCATCTGCATTCAGCTTTGAAAAGCTATTTACGCAAGCTAGATTTTATAACTTCTTAGCATACCACTGAGTTGGTTACTCAGTTGTGTGAAGAAGAGTTTAGCTGGGATATGATGACTTATAATATATCAGGAGGACAGTTGCTAGTCACTATTCTAAGAAATGTTAAATATTAAGTGTTAGCAATCATACCAGGCAAAATATAATTGCTTACCTGTGAATCCCAAAAGGATATTTTAATCTAGTTTATTTGTCCCCTTGAAACCCTTTGTTTCATATCCTGCTATTAAATTGGCTTTAATATGCTTTATTGACTTAGACAAGTTTAGGAGGAAGGTTAGATCCTAATCTTACACTTACACTCACTTATGAACATGCAGTACTGTAAGTCTCGCACCCAGGACCTTTCTGTGTAACCCTTGCAGCAGGTCCCTAGCCCACTCCTCACATTAGTAGTGGAGGTTGGGTTGGCAGCCTCTCCACCCTCAGATAGGCTGCCATTCCCTTAGTTAGACGAGCCTCCCCAAATACTTACACATTCCCGTCTCTCTCTTGCACTCAGTAGGATCTAACCAAACTACTGAGCTCCACTGCAGGAACCTCCTGTTGCTTTCTCAAGCATATTCATTACCTTAAAATGTGGTCTAAAATTATGGAACACGTATCTACACTTGTTTTAAAATATTCTTTGTTGACAGGTAAAACAACATGTCTTAGAATATTAAATACAGTATCAGTATAATTTCAAAATATTCAAATATCTTTATTGACCCAGTTCTGGGGATAACATACAGTTAAATGTGACTGTTAGAAGACTTTAGAAGTGTACCACAGAAGCACATCTCTGCTTTAAAGCAAGCAATTCTTCTCAGCAAGGATCTATTTTTGTTTCCCATAATCCGCTTGCCTCTTCAGTTCCTGAACTTAGCTCAGTTCCTATTCATTACGAAATCAGAAAACAGTGAGTAAAGACATTAACCTCTTTATTTTGCTTGGGAAAGTATGTAAGCTTTATGTGCTTAGATCACTGGGCTGTGCATATTTACTCACTACAATGGCCCACTTATCTGTAATATGTCCCTGAACAGTCATGTGTGTTTGCTCTGGATCACTTCATCATACAGGGTAGGGTATCAGGCAAGTACTAATTCTCTCAAACTACATTAATCTGCAGGATAAGGGAGAAATGTATCCTTTGTTTAACAAGGACTTTTGCTATTTTTAATATTTACTGTTCTCTGATAATCTGTGTCTGTTAACCAGTCAAAGTTCCTCTAGCAAAACATACTAAGGAATGGAAATAAACAAAAATATTCTCATTACACAGAGCACTGTGTGCACATAATCTTTCCCAGGCCTCAGGATTTCAATCCCATATTAATCAGCAATCTCTCAATCTTTTTTTTTTCTTGTCATAACAAATGAATCTTTTAGAACTTCTATGTTTGACAATGACTGTTACTTGAAGTCTGACTCATCTCTGAGGTCTTTTAGCAAGTCAATGCAGCAAAACCAAAAACATGCTCAAAGAAAGACCCATTAAGAACCTGCTGTTCAGCTGAATGAGTGTGTTTCCCTTTACTTGTGTGGCATGGGGTTGATAATGTATAATAGTTGCAAGTGATGTGGAACTGGAATTTAGGAGGATCAGGGTTCCTATTGCAGCAAGACCATGGCTGAGAAGCAGCTGAGTACATAAATCTGTATAAAGAAATCCAAAACAATTACATTCCCTATTGTGTCTGTTTAGTCTTTCTGTGGGGACTCAAGGGGTCTGAGCAATTATCTATTTTTTTCATATCACTTGACCTTAAAGTCGGAGCTACCATCTGGAAGTGAGGAAAAGTGAAGAGGATTCTGCTGAAGTTGCTGGAAGCCAAAATGAGAAAAGCGTTGTACACATTATCTCAGGGTCTTCAGGCTTACAACACAGCACTTTACATTCTTGGAGTTCTGCAATCTTGGAAGTAGTGTAATACATGAAACCTGCATTAAAACAGGATTGCTTTTGCCCCAACTGAAGGATATTGCTGAAAAGTAGGAACAATCAAGCATGTTCATGTTTCACTTGAAGGATTCTTCAGCATTTTATAATGTGTCTCAAGGTTATGAAGTTTTAAATCTATGAATTCAATTATAGAATATAAACTTCAGTTCTGAGTTGCACGTACAATAGCAAGTGATGGCAGGCATCTCTTCAATAGCATGGGATCAAACTGCGATCAAGACTTATGCCCTGGAGTTATTGTGAACCACTCAGCCCCCATTTTTAACAATTGTTTCTGGGTAACTCAATTAGCAGAACACCCTTCTGGGTTACTGTATGTATTAAGATTATATAGTCACAATGACTTAAAAGTCAAAGTTTACACCAAGGAAACTGTCTATAAATACAGAAAAGGGTATACTGAATAACTGTAGGGCAGTTCCATTTTCTGTAGCATTATCATTAGACTAATTAGACTACAGCTTGTTATCCATTATTTTACAAACAGAGCACTTATTTATTACAGGTGCCTGTAGACAGATTTTTATTTAAAATTTTGATTATGCTGTTTCTGTTTGATCCATTTGCATTGTTTTTTTCTTTTGCTGAAGAAGTGCTTGTAATTAACAATTACCTTAATATGTTTTAGATAAGATTGGAGTGATTTATCAGTATTCTGTCACATGTTTTGGTAAATTCATGGCCAGTTTATTTCTTCACAGTTGGCCATTAACAATGTTGTTCAGCTACAGCACCTTGCCATTCAAAAATATTGGTTACCATTCATGCATGTGAAAACAATTCTCACTGAGTATGCATAGGTTGCTAATCCAGAAAGCTACATACAGTATAAGACTAAGGTTTGATACACAAAAAAAAAACAGAATTACTATTGAATTTTCTTTCATTTCAGAAATACAAAGTTTAATAGCCATTTCTCAGTGAGGAAATCCCTGATATCATTGAGCTAACCAGAGGAATGGGCAGAAATGTATTCCATTCTGTACCACATTTTTAAAGCAATTTTTAGCTATTGTGCAGCTGTGAATAGGCATTTATTGTTCTAGTTCAACATGTCACCCATTCTTTCACACATTTCAAAAGTTTTCCAGAAACTGTTTATGTGTTGAGTGCAGTACTCCATGGAGTTTAGGGTCTAATGGAGTGTGAGAGGGAGGCCTGTGGTTCTTCATCTTGTTTTCAGCTGTACAAACATCAGCCACTCTCTCCATCTCTTCGGAACCTGGTCACAGGCCTAGTAAAGCACTATTGCACAGTTAACAGGGTAACTAAAACTTCACTGGCCAGGACTGCAAAACTTCCTGCTGTGCTTGGAAGCACCTATCTCATCTATGGCTGCTTATTATGGTGTTCTTATAATGTGTGTTTTTCTTTTAAATCACTTTAACCTTCCAATATTAATTAAATACCTTGGAAAAATAAATACCCAATCCACATACACATTTATGTTCCTGTTTTTGTACAGACTTTGTAGGGACTACCGATTCATGAGAATGTTGTTTACTATTCCATAATCAACTGAAATGAATGGCAAGCAGACTTAAAAACTTTCAAAATTAAAATGGCATTTGCTGTTTCAAAAACAGTTATTTACATTGCACAATGCAGGTATTTCATCTGTTTGTCAAGGGTTACTGTCTTTGTGGGCATTATTCTTGAAATTTTTGTCCCAACATTGATAAGACCAGCCTACACATTTATTTTATTTTGCCAGGTGGTGGCATTGGAGGACTTATGCACATAAACACCCTGCTAAAATATACCTACACCTTACTTGGTGTAATACGAACTATAGACCTGTGGGGAACTGTGAAAATGGAGGCCAGACCATTCCTGGTGAAAAATCCCTCCCACCCTGACATTATCCGTAACCTGTTCTGCCTTATTGGATTTCCCTGTAAACCTAACCTTAAAGTACGAGAACTGCACTATGAATCTCCCTTCTAATCTTAACCATATGGTAAAATGGGAAAGTGAACAATGCTTTTCCTTCTTAAACGAAACCCACTTCTCTATTGTAACCCTATGAGAAATACAGCCTTTTCCCTGGCCTAACAAAAACTGTACAACTAGTCTGATTTCACAACTTGAGCAGCCAGTTAGACTTGTGTTGATTCCCTGTTTATAGAAAGAAATGATTGAGGACAGTCTCAAATTATTTTTTCTCTCTCCACCTAGCGTGATTGGTATCTGATGGTATCTTTTGTTATTCTCATGATTTTCTGTTGTGGGCCATGTTCAGATTAAAAAAAAAAAACATCGCTATTAAATCCTGGATGTACAACACATGACTTTCTTCAGAAATTGTTCCAGTTAATACACGGAGCACAAACAGCAGATGCACTGCCCTTCCTGGACAGCTAAACCAAAATGTCATGGAAGAAACATATACAGTATGTGACTCAAATCTGAATTTCAATGGAAATCTATCTTCTTCTGCTTTATATACAGTCCATAGCCATTGACATTTCCTTAGCATGTGCAAGCTGTTAATGTGTTTGAGTGTGAATGGGTGAAGTACTTTATAGGGGGTTTATGAAAATCCCCCTTTACGCCTCTGTCAAACCCCACACTCTCCTTCGCAAATGCCGTTACATTCCCAAACCCACTGTTTCACAACCTCATTCCTAATTGAACCCATCACATTCCCACATGCACCAGATTCCACAAATTCTCACTCCCTGACCAATTATCCAACCACGTCCCTTTCCCTTCAGTATTTCAAGTTCCCTCACACGCCAACCCTGGCTCACTATTGAGAAGCCTCCCTGAAGTATTCTCTTGGTGCGCGTTTCTAACCTTTTTGACTGATCTCCCGGTTCCTAATCTTTCCTCCTGCCTTTTTGACCACGCTCTTTGGATTTCGTTTCTCGGATTGTCTTTCTGGGATTTCCCTGGTTACCGGACTCATTGCTTCTCCAATCGACCAAGCCCCTGGATTACATGTTTTGGATTGTCCCTGTGCTACTCTACATTCTGCAGGATTCACGGTTACACATAAGGATTCTCCTATTCTACCTACAGTATCGGTTCCCTGACAGCCTCACCCCTCACCTCCAAACAACTTTCACAGTGTAATGGACAAATAACAGATACAATTTAAAATTGACAGCAGTCCAAATTGTAAAACAAAAAAATAATTGCAAGATAATACAATTGATGATGTCAATTGAATGCATTTTTAATTTCATCTCAAAGATCAGTGATGAAATTCATCTAAGCTCAGTGATTAAATTAAATCCGTTCTTTGTTAAATAGAAATAAGACACTTCATATTCACTGTTGATTAGTAACTTATAGTAACAGAGATCATTTTCTGTTTCATGTGATATCAGAGAATCTAAACCACTTTTAGGGGGTGAAATTTGTTTTTGTTTTTGTCAGCAATATTACTGCTTTCTAGTCTCAACTCATTAGATCACTGTAAGAAGTGTCATCCTTTTGGATGATTCCATGGGACTGTTTGTTTAGGGGCCTCACCCTGGTGTCCATTCTGTTCACAATCTGACTTCCACCTTACAGTATATTAATTAGTGGGGTACGTTCTTGCTTTGTTATCTGATCTGCTGTGTAGTAGGCTTGCTGGTGCAGCCTTATATACTGTATAAAGTGTTATCGGATCTTTTGGGATGAATCATGCAATATACTATAAATGCAAGGAAGCAAGGAATAATGTTTTTGCTGTTAAAATGTGACCCAGCCTATCCATTATATTTAAATATACCTGATGTATGCGGTAGGTTAAATGTCCCCAGCCACTCAAAAATCAAAACCTGCCAGTTTACTATTAAAGAGAACAAGGAAACCCAAACAGTATTTTGTTAAACTTGACAACGCTACAAAACATTTCTAAAGAACTTAACTGTTGCTAATTTGCTCTTTTCACTGGTATTTGGCCAATACCATTCTTTCCTAATTGGCAATTTCCTTATTCCCGATTTCCTACTTTTTTGTACAGTACATAGTAAATGTTTTGGTCTGGTTTTTAATTTATTTCCATTTTTAATTCAAAAGAAGAAACACAAGTCAATCTCAGTCTAAAATGAATGAACTTTCATACAAAGAAAATGCTTGCCAATAATTACCATCTTTTGGCAAAAAGTAGAGAGCAGAATAAGGATCGCTTGTATGATTTGGCAGTTTAACAAGCTATATAATTTTTTATTATGCTTTACTGTTTTGTTAGTATAGTCAAAATTCATGTGGCTTTAGTTTTAAGATGTCATTTTGAAATAAAATAATTTCTCCTCCAGAAACAGGATCTTTCCCCTGTAAAGCAGTTTTGAAAACATATAGAATTTTCAAACAAAATTGGTAGAGAGTTTAAAATAATGTGCTCTTATGGTTTAGGTGCTGTATTCATATGACACTCAAACTCCAAGAACTTTACCATAGATATACCTTGTATTTACTGTACTTTACTGGAACTGTGCAGAGCACATAACATGCTCTTTTATAGTGTATGTACAGTATTTACTGTGATTTAACTGGGCAGTATTTACTGTTATAATATATATTACACAGCAACTTTACATTTTAGCTTGACTTTTTAAAGAATGCATCTTGCAAAAGACCAAACCCTCTGGAAATTGTCCTATTAATTATTTTTAAAATGTACATTTTAAACCATGTTTATTTTTACATCACTTTGTAGAATATGTTACTAATGTACTATATGATGCATATAGTATTAAAAAAGATTTACATTATTACGGAGGTCTAGCTCATCTTTTTTAGTTTGGGTCAACTTAAACTAAAAAAAAAGCAGTGTACAAATTCTTTGCAGAAGTGAAATTTTCAGTGTTGTTTGAGTAAGCATAACATTTTCCACTTACAAGATCCCATTGTACATTCTGTCTTCCTTGACACGGGTTTAAGTAGAATGACCCACATTTTTAAAGTGGGGTCACTGCTAACCAGGATAAACCCCCTGCTGGACTGAGAATGCAGCTTTACACTAACAGGAGACGTGACCCAGTTAGCCGAAATCCAGGATACACACCAGCTCAGAGTGAGACCGACTTTATAAAGACATGCCTACACCAGGTGAATATGGTGGCCAGCACCACAATCTATAGTACCAAGTAACAAAACCTCTAACTCTGTACAAGCTGGACAATGTTGTCAGTTATCAATATGTGTAACATTAGTTACCATTTGCCACATGCAGCATAAAACACTGATTTACATGTTCTATCTACTGTTCTGTGTCAGTATGTGTCATTACAAATGGTGCTAGAACTTGTCTTGTTTTCTATTTTTTATAGTAAATAATTCTTAGGGCTTTAGAGATATATGACCATTTCAACCTCACAATGGATGTAACATCCTCACAATGGATGTAATGACTTCAAATTTCCAGCATTTCAAAGTAGTCTTAAAACTGATTTGATTTTTTAATACATATACTTCTTGAAGTAGTACATGAAACGTGAAAAGTGCAAATCAGGATCTATTACAAAGATATAACTTTAATTGGCAAGTCCAAGAGTATGTAGAACACTCACTCAACATTTTTATAAGAATTGCTTACACCAAGGATTGAAAGCCTAATTACTTCACAAAAGCATTCATGTGGTTTTGTGTTTGGGTCATTGGGAATGTTTATTCCCCCAAAAAATAACAGTTTATTTAACTTATATTATTTAATTAAGCAGCCATTAACTTCTGCAGAACTATGCACTATAAAACATGCTATTACTTAGCAAAGTTACAGTATTTTTCTGTTAGCATGAAGATCACTTGCAAGTGTGCTGACTTCCTATCAAAAATGCCTTGTCTTTCAGCTTGGCAGTCTTGTCTCTGCAAAACATATATCACAAGTAGGGAAAACTGACAACCATCTGTCCTGCTCCTTATAACAGAAGAGTAAATAAAGCATAAAGTGATTAATTTCTCTTTCTTTCCCTGCTTACTGTCAAAAGTTAGAAAACCCACAGCGTATGAAGCTCTCGATGTACCAGTGCGGCAGAACCTCCAAGCCTGTGGCTAACCGTCTTCCAAGTACAAACACCTGAAAAAACAAATTTAGTTCAGCCAACATGTCTAAGAAGAAATGGTTCCTGGTTAAATATAGATATAATATCCCTCTCATTCCGTGGAATCCAAACAGATTAAAGACGTCGTTCTTGGGGAAAGTGGATATAAAGAATTATAATAAAAAATACATGTTGGTTTATGGTGGGCCGATAGAAGTGCCATGGCTCATGCCTGTTCTAGTGATGAGATTGAGGGAGAGGTCAAAAGGCTTATATCTTGCATCTGTGCCTTCGTCCCTGCACCCCACTCCTTTCTTTCTTTCAGTTCACTGAAAGCTTCAGCAAGTGGCATGAGCAATGATTTAGAAAACTGCAACACAAGCAGGCGTTCTCGCTGGAGCACTTCATGGTTAACCAGCAGAACCTGCACACTTCCTTTGCTGTCCAATTAATGATACATTATTCAGTGTATCCATGGCAAATCTCACAATATATCAGAATAAACTAAGATTGTTGACATTTGCTGGAGTTATAGTAATCTTGGAAAGCAACTACATCATGCAGTTTAATTTGGATCACATACTGTGTATCTTGCAAGCTCATCAGCATAGCCCCACTCTTAAGTGTTAGATGTGGCTTGTGTCTAGTTATGCTTAATGGTAGGGTGCTACATACAGTATTGCAGCTCACCGAGGTGACACTGTGTAGACCCCTCATCTTTTTTAGGCAAAATACCTGCCACACAGTATGATTTATCAGATTTGATCATCCTATATTATGGATTTGTGTTGGATTTTAAATATAGATACACATTGGAAGCATCACAACGCATTTGCTTTCACAAAATGAGCAACAAATGATTAATCTGGCATAAAAATGATAAAATAATAAAATGATAGATTAATACAAAAATAATGTGTTTAAACTTTAAGCACGGTTTTTGGTAATTTGGTTTGATTTGGACAAAGCAGTAATATCCAATAGAGAACAAAAAGCATAAAAGAAAAACCCTTTCCTCAAACCATCCATTTTCAAACTGCTTCATCAAATTTAGGGTTACAGGGGAGCCAGAGCTTATCCCAGCAAGTAACAAGCATATAGCAGGACACACCTTGGCCAGGATGCCAGTCCATCACAGGGTACATGCAGATACAAATACACTCACATCAGGGCCAATTTTCCCAGAAGTCCTTTAGTCTAGCAATATGCCTTTGGACTGTGGGTGGAAACCACTGCACCCATAGGAAACTCACACAAACAAAGGGAGAATATACAAATTCCATGCAGATGGAACTCTAGGAATTGAACACAGGGCCCCAGTGTTGCAAGGTAGCAATGCTAGCCACTATGCCATAGATCGAAAAAGATATGAAATGTATAATTATTAACAATAAACTCTGTAATCACTCCATACTCATAAATGATCCAAAGATCAACACTTAAGTAAACAATGAAGTAGAGTTGTCAAGTAATACAATAATTTTAAAGACACTCACCAGCCATAGGGCAGAATTAGCATTAATATGCTTACGGAGAGGTGAACTTTACATGTTCATAGACAAATTAAATATTGTTAGATTTAACTGTACAAAAATGTAATGGTTAAAATACATTTAAAATATTTACTTGTGCACTATTTTGTGCAATTATTGAAATGTGGGCAGAGCTCTTGCAAAAATGAGAAAATTCCATTTTAAAAAGCCATATCGCTCTATTTGATTTGTTTTTAAAATAAATATTTTCTTTACACAAACACCTTTAAAGCCATGAAATTTATTTGGTAAAAAACACGGGAACAAACAGTCTGGTATATTTAAAGTTGGCCAATAGAGGCCACTGGTATACTGCAGGAAATATTTAGGTTTTAATGGGAAGAAAGCCAAAATGAGCCTTTCATAGGCTTCTCCGAACACACCAGAAACTATGTACACTGAACAGAGAGCTAAACTTGGAGTGTCTTCCTTATTTTTTCTTCCTTTGCAGATGGCATCTTAATGTGTTACATCCTGTCTATCAGTACGTTTTTGGAAGAAATATCAATGCAATACCTTTGATATTGCCAAATGTGAAGAAAAAAGTTTTCTCATCTGTACACCATGAGAAATTTTAAAGAAGTGAATTGACCAACATGAAAACAAATTAGCACAGACATGTAAGGTTACTATAATTACAATTACTACTATTATTGGTATAAAATTATATTAAAAATGCTTCCTTTTCAGCTAATGTATTTATTATAAACTTGTTTTTTCTTTTCCTATTAAAAGTCAGAAACGTTTAGCTTAATATATTTATGTTTGTCATTTTATACTGCTTCTGATTGTATAATACAGATAATATATTCAAATTATGATTTGTTCTTATGATATTAACTTCATTTGTGAACCTAGGTAACTCATACTGTGAAGCTTTACAAAAAATATAAGCCTTGGAACAGTCTTGAAAAATACAACAAATCACCTCCCTTTATTGACAGCTTAATTTAAGCATAAAAAGTACATGAAGGAAAACAGTTTTGTGCCCAGTAACCTTTTGTGACTCATTTAAAAACTGACCCTATAAAATGATTAGTAGTTTACTTGAAAAGGGGATCATAATTAAGCTTTTTGATTTATTGAGTGTTTTTATGCATGTGAATTGAAAATACAACATTATATGCAGTACTGGATGTTCATCTTTTTAATGTGTAAAAACACACATGAAATCTTTATCATTCTAATCTAGCAATCCTAAACTGCAATGGGAACAGAAGTAATTAAAGGGAACAGAAAAAATCTGTTCTCAAATATGAAATATAAATAAATTGAAAAAGTGAATTTAATCGTTAAATACTGGTGATTAAGTATTGCAGTTACAGAAATGTCTTTGCAAGTCTCTTCATACAGTATGTGCCTTGTCGTGTTGAGATGGTTAAATATTGCATGAATGTCATTTTGCTGTAAGAAAAGATGTGAGTAAAGAGCTGGATATAGTTCTCAAAGACACTGACATAATGTTTTACACTGAAAGTGCAAGTTTTATTCTAATAAAGGTAGCCGATCAGTCTGTCTACATTAAAAGTAAAGGGAACAGATTGTGAAATGTGAGTGAACAGGCTAAATTTGTTTCAAATAAAATATCAATAGAAGTACTGAAGGAGGGTCAATTTTTTAGATTGTTTTTCTTAAAAGGCTAGATTCATGTACAAGAGTCTAATTTGGCAGAATCCAATACAGAGTACTAAGGCTCCAGCCTCTTCTCAAGTAAGTACAGTACCTACAGTACAGTTAAGTAGGCATACACAGTATGATAAACTGTACAAGACAAGCCTAGCAAGACATTTTTAACATCTCTAATTCTACTGAGTCAAAATTAAAGTTGTCCAATGGAGACAAAAAGGAGAAATGTAACATTATTTAAATACTTATACAGAGAATAAAATGACTGTGAATGTTATGGAATTTATTTTAAACCTTTTTAATAACATCAAAAGAAAACAATGGTAATTCACGTACTGTAGCACAAAGTTCCCTGCCCTCACTTTCAAGCTCACCATGTAAGCTTAGCAGTAAGCTCATGGCTTCTTCCAGAATTTCCAATGTTTCTCGTCTCACTTAATCCAGGTTCTTTTGACTGTAGCAGTATTTTGACTCAGTAGGAAATCTACATTGTTTTGCAAGGAGTAATATTTTCTTGTACTGTAAGTAACTGAAGTAAAGAATTAGCTTAATATTGACAGATTAATATTGCATGATATGATGGTTTTCTCTTCTGAAGGACAGTTGAGGGAAAACTCTGTGTCTTCAGTCTGCAGTAGTATTGTAAACCGAGAGTTCATGAAAGATGCATATTTATTCACATTTGTACATTGTACTTATTATAACTGTGTACAATAAGGTCGAAATTCCTGAAAAAAGTCTCCTAAGGCATGTTTAATTTGACCTTTGTGCTTAACTAACAAGGTTCGAACTTACAATGAAGTCCTTTTCTTATTAAAATGTGTAGCCTCTGATTGGCTCATTGACAGTTGTTTTAAAGTAATAGTCTCAATCAGGTAGTGACTGAGTGGTTTAAAGTTTTTCATTTGTTTTGAAGAAATGCTTCTTTTTTTGTTGATTTAATCGTTTAAATTTGACAGTCTTCATTGTGGAATATCACAAGGATGCAATATGGGAACTTTT
This sequence comes from Atractosteus spatula, assembly GCF_055471065.1. Taxonomy (NCBI): domain Eukaryota; kingdom Metazoa; phylum Chordata; class Actinopteri; order Semionotiformes; family Lepisosteidae; genus Atractosteus; species Atractosteus spatula. The sequence continues at coordinate 35,439,888 of NC_142706.1, read as the reverse complement.
TTTTCTTCTCTTACAGAGATAGATCATAAACTTGTATTTTGTTAACAGCCTCTATATGTGTTAAAGCCTCTCTAAAGACTTCCTGAGTAGAGGTCTAGTTTTGTGGGTCAGTGAAGCTCATTTTTTGGTCACCTGGATATGCAGCCACTTAAAGTCATTTGGAGAAGCAATATTCTGCTCAATTTAAGACTAGTGTTTTCACTCTTTTGGGCAGCTGGCTGCAAAATGTGCCTTACAAAAAGGTTTGTTTTTTCAAACACTCTGAAACCTTTAGAAATGTTTGTATAAATGTTATCTTTTTAAGCTTGAATTTAGCTGGAGCAGGAGCTAAGTTGTGGCCCACTAGGTACTGGCACAAGAAAAACCACCAGAAACCACCAAGGATCAGGGAGATCACAGTTTAAAGAATGATAAGGTAAATAGAAGACCTCTGTTTAAATTTCAATAAAAAATGTTTGGATGTAAGGAATCTAGCAATAATATACAAGTTTCCTTTAAATTATATTATCTTTGACAATATGCTTCTTAGTGGGAAAATATGTAATTGCTTCAAGACGTTTTTATAGCTATGGTAACTTACACTGTTTTGAAAACATCATGGAGGATTTTTTTTTTCTCAAAGCAAAATATGAAAGTTTTAAGATTTGTGTTTTAATTTAAATTTTAAATTTTGTGGCGTACCTCTTGAAACACAGAGTAGGTTTAAATTGAAGTACAGTATTTATGAAAGAAGGTTAGTTCTTTTTTTATACTTATTGCTTTTAATCTGCAGTATTTCTAGGTTAACAATTGAGTTACTTGTAACTCAATATGGCAAACAAGAATGTGTAAAACATAAAACACATGGCTTCCTAATAGCCTTAGAAAGAATGTCCACTCCTGCACAGGATGCAGGGGTCACTGCAATCTCTCAAAGTAAATAATAATAATGCTGATATCTTTATCTGGCTGACAAGCAACATGAGCCACTATTTCTGATAGCCGAGAACATTTCAAAAACTCACTGACAGTCTTAAAATTAAATCATCTATCAATATGGTAGTCAGTTTTAAAGTTACATATTCAGACATATTGCTTTGAAATCTTTCCTGATACAGTGTGTAGTACTTTATCAGATTTTCTTTGTAGTTGTCTTGTAAGTAAACAGAAGCAATCTGCTCTATCTGCCTCTCTGTCTATTCTGCTCTCTCTGGTTCTATTTAATACATTGCGACAATGTGCTTTAGAGAACTTAAACATTTTATTTTTCAATGTATGCAGCATTTTCAGTTAAACTGTTTTCATATTTTCTATTGAAAACATCTAGTTATGCATACAAAAATTGTACAGAATTATATACTTCATAAAACATGTTTTAAGATAAAGTATGAACTTTATACAGTATACAATGTTTCAGGTGAAGCAAAAAACATATTGTAATACTAACACATTTTACTGTTTTCACCTTGTAAGTAAAAACTACTTGTAGGCAGCTGTAATAGTGAAATTGTTCTGTAAAAATGGTAACAATAGAAAGCTATGGTAAAGCACAAGCCGGAGTGAAGTTTATAATATATGTACAGTATACCGTCTATTAGAAAAGAAAGATTTCTTCATCCTTTTAAACTTGACCTAGAGCTTAATTTGACTGATTACAAAGTCCTTCTTTTAATAAAGGGTAGTGACAACCACCAGATGGCACTGTGCCTCTGTTTTTACATATTGAAATGATTCACACAATCCCTTTTAGTTGTCCTTAGGCCACCTTCAGCAACGCCACACAGTCTTTTTAATCCAGCAATTGTTTCAGCATGACATAAAGCCATGCTGAGCCTGGCCCATATGGGCACCATTTATTAAAGACCTTCAACTCTAATTCTGAGAAATTGGTGAAAATTATACCAATTGATGCCCATCACTATCAACGTATCAATGAAATAAATGTCATCATTATTACTGAATATTAATAAAAATATAATTTTGAAAACGTAACTAAGTTGCAGGTTTTTGCTTTTTTTTTTCAAAAGACAAAGTAAGAATAATGTTTAGTTGAAATGCATAAATCAAGCACCCAGGAATTAAGCATCCCTGTAAATTTTAGCATATTTTCGTATATCACTTGTCATTTAAGCTGGAAAGGTGCACACAGAGGTGAACATACAAAGTTTCAGGACACCTGCTGCAGGTGTGACCTCATGCTCCCCTTTTCTCTCAGTTATGTGAAGCACAGTAGTGAACTCTTCTGTCTACTTGGCTGCATTCCATAGCATGTCTGCATGTTGAGTGAAAAGTTTAAATAATGTGCACTCTATTGAAGTGCCAGTGTCATCCATGCATTAAAAACCTGACGGGATCACAGTGACATATTCAGAATGTGCACCTGAACAAGCAGAAGGTGTGCTACTGTGAGCTGTCTTTGTGAGTGCTCACTGAAAATATTCATAACAGGATGGGGATATTGCTCAAGTTGCCCTTTGCTATAGTTTCGACATCCCTCAACCCCTCTCGCCAGCATTACTCCAGCTCTCTTGGAGCTTGAATATTACAACTCTTTTTCTTACAACGTTTTCTTTTATTGTTTTCAGAAGTTTCCTTTTCAAAGCTACTATTGCAAAACAAATCTCTAAATGTTATGGCTCTGGAGAGTTAGACGTACTGTATGTTCGCACTATTAGCTTATTGTGATGCTAACTAAACACTGACCACATTACTAAAGCAAATACAATTCTTTCTGTCTCTTTGAAACTGAATAGAACGAAGCTGTGAACTAGCTTGTGCAGCTACTCCAGAATAAGACTCATTGTTCAGCCTTAAAACCATAGGGCTTTTGGGCAAAAATGAAGCAATGTTTCTGACTTAATAGGCACTTGTCAGCTAAAGTAACAACCAAAGGGGTTATGCTCCAGAACACAGCAGGGTGAAGTGGATGACTGTGTTTGAGGTCTGCCCAGCTGTTATTGCCTGTAATATGCAACAGATGTCTCCAGGATCACAGCTTGAAACATTAAATGTAGAATCAAAGAGCAGTGATTGTGTCTGTTTAATTTACCCCAGTGAGTTTATTTTAACTAATGCATGCCTTGATTAAAAATTTTGCAATTAATATAGTGAAAGAGTTATTAAAGAATCTTTTAGTATTTTTTTTTAAGTAGAAGGGTATTGTATTATGGAAGATGCTTGGTAATTTTATTATTTGTGACTTCTGCCTTTTATATATTTGCTTTACAGTGTGCATTCAATTAAAGCTTTGTCAAAGCAGCTTGTTGAGTGTAGTACCGTATGTAGCAAAGCTTCATTTTTAGCATTTTAAATCTCCGTGAAGTATTCCATGACTTGCTACAGTACTGAAAAACTTAATTGGATTTACGAAGCCATTTCAATGCATGTCAGAATTGTTAAGAAGGTCTATGTTGTTTTGTTTTTGCTGTTTCTATGAAACAGTGCAATTTTGGATTGTTATGAAAGACAACAAATAGATATGTGCAATGCACTACTGATCGCTTGTATTCCAAATGGTTAGCACATTTTCCATGATTGCAACTGCGAGAGCTTTCAAATGCTATCTGAACTGTATTTTTCAATAAAACATTCTTTATTCATTGAATTAACTATAATTTGAAATGTCATATAGCACATGTTCCTTTTAATATTTTTACTTACTAAATGACCTTTCTTTATTGTTATTTTTGTTGACTTTTTACTTTTCTGTATAATATATAAAAACATAAAAGAGCCCCAATTACTGACGATGAATACGGTATTTTTTACCCAGAACCATCACAGATGTATATTTTCTCGGAAGGATTACGGGATGAACTGTAGACCCTCATTTTATTGGTTGTCTGAAGACTCAACATTCTTGTTTGAAATGGCAAACTAGCTTAGAAAAATATTTGTCGCACTTTGCCGATTTATCATACTAAAAATATTTCTTCTGTTTTAATTATGTCAAACCTCCTTTTAGAAGCACGCTTGACATGATCTGAAACATTATGCTACTTTTGCAAATGAAGTGCTTGATTAATAAAGAGTTCCACTGTGTTCAAACACATAATCCATGCAGTCCCATTTGAAGAAAACCACAAGTGGCGAATGCTTTACTGCTTGCAGTCACATGGGGGTTGTGTATTTCAGCTCTGCTTATGCTGTTCGCTTACTTTGGAGCTCTGTTAGGAAAGAAACATTACCACCAGATATAATGAAACATTCACTGACCCTGCCCTCAGCCTCAATAGGCCTGATGGGAGAAATGCTCTGCTACTGTTTTCTTTGATTCCAGTCTGACTTTCAGAATTCTAAATGTTATGCAGTTTCTTCATTTTTATTCAGAACAATATGCTTTGATACAGCCCAGGTTTGCATCATTATTTAACCTGGCCAGGATTTTAAATAAGACTTGAATCTATGATGCAAGAAATACCATACTTTTTTTATCTCATCAAAATACAGCCATCTATGATAAAAATGTAAAATAATAAGAAAACGTAGTAATACTTACATGTTTTAACATCTAATTTAAAATAACAAGAACACAAATCAATGTTACATTACACGATTTGTTGTGCTATTTCTGAATTTTTTTGGCAATAGCCTGAAGCATTCAAAAATCACATCCTGGCATCACAGGAAAACAAATCACAAAAATAAGCATATCAGCAAGCTTTTCTGTAATCTGACCCTTTACTTCTAAAATACAACTAGAAGCTGTGGTTTTAAATCAATATTTCAGTGCTTGGGAAATCAACTAAGATCTTTTGCAAAATGAGCAAATGCGATTGAGTAAATGCATTGTCATCTGAGTGGACTGCCAAATGACAAAATTTAGAGAGAAATAACAGTTTTTGTTGCTAAAGGGTGATTTAAAAAGTATGAGATACATGATGAAATGTCTGTTTTTTTTTACTGAATTGAATTCTGAAAAGATGCTGTCCTACACCTCAGACTTTCCAAAGGCTTTTAACTTGTGGGAAAAACTTGCTATTGTAGTATGGATCAATTTCATAGGCTTACTTGATGACATTGAGAATTAACAAATTTAACACTTTGGTTCCTGACTTTACCTTAGATTCTTAGTATCTTTACTCTGGACAGGTACTGTAACTAAATACCTATAGTTCAAAGGTATTATTCAAGTTGTTTATCATTTATTACATAACACAAGTGAAAAGTTAGTGACATCTAGAGTGTTAATGTATAAATATATCTACATGAAAGCCTCTTTAAGCATTAAAATGTATTCTTATGAAACCAGTTTGAGCTACAGTATGTTAGTATGTTAGAGTTCCAATGTGACATACTATAAACAGTGCAACAATCAAACACTTCAGCACAATTAGTTTTAATGTCTGCACTACCTAAATTAGAGTTAATAGTAGAACAAACATATGGTAGCATAATATAATTTGTAACATGTTTTGATTTAACATGTTTGAATGAATTTTGCAGCAAAGTACTGTATGTAGAGTTGGCCACACACTTTTAATAACTGGCTCAATATAATTTTATTATTCAGAAGGGGTTATCAGCCATATTAGAGACTTTACTTTCCTGTCATCCAGAAAAGGAAGTAAGCTTATAAAAAAGAATAAAAATGAAAAATAAGTGGAGTGTGCATATGAGCCATTTAATAACTCTGAAAGCATTTGAACACTTTTTATTTTTGGGGTTAAGAAAATCAGAAAATCAATGAAACCTTTAAGACGAATTACCCCAATAAATATTACAGATGTAAAATGCTACTTATTTGTCAGAAAGTTAGTGTTCTTTATTAATTTTCCATTAAAAATAATATTCTATCTGTCTATTTACACTTTAGCAAATTCAGCTTTTACATTTCTAGATCAGTTTGTTTTTCAGAGGATGAAACACAGAAATGAGCCCATATTAAAATGACAACTTAGAGCTTTATGCACATTGAAGTGAGATGGTTCCAATCATCAAATCCTGTGCATCTATTTTTCCTTCACTGATACATTCGCTGATACCTCTGGCTTAATAAATCTGCAAGTATATTTTTTCCAGCTAAATCTTACAAAGTGACAACACAAACTTAACATTACTTTCATCTGAACATGTGCATACCTATCAACTGGTACTTGAAGCATTAATGTTGTGATTTTTTTAAATATGATGGTTAAGATTGAAAACTTTTATGACCTGTCCTACAGTAGATTTACAGTATATCCAACTCTTTACGCATTTTGCCAAGCCAAGCAGTTCGATGTCAGTATATCTCTTGACATAGTGCCTAATTTTAATTCTACATACAGTATGTTGATAAATCAATAAATAAGAATATACTGTAATAATCTTTCAACATTTTTAACATACAGTACCTACAGTACTGTATATAAGATGATGAGAAAAAGAAATTACACCCTCTAAAGATTCTATGGTTTTACATATGAGGGCATATCTAACCTTTACCTAGTCCTCACCAAGTCCTAAACAGTAGATGAATCTAACTTCATGTGACAGATTACACACACAAATTTTACTTTGTCATTATTTATTTAAAAAATCAGCCAACATTCAGTAGCCTTTTGTGAAAACCCGTGATTTAGTAATATGTGGAACCCCCTTTAGCATCAATAATTTAAAGTAAATGTTTCTTGTAAGCATGTACCAGTCTGTTACTTCACCTGGGGAGGAATTCTGTCCTATCCCTCCCTATTCCTCCTTACAAAACTGCTTCAGCTCTGTGATGTTTGAGGGCATTAGTTTATGCACAGTTTTCTTTAAGTCCCATCACAGCATCTGAATGGGGTTGAGGTCTGGATTCTGATTTGGCCATTCCTAAATCTTTATTCTTTTCTTTTTCAGTCATTCAGCTGTAAAATTACTGGTGTATTTTGGACTTTCTGCTAAGCTTTAACTGTTGGACAGATGGTCTCACATTTTCCTCTAGAATGCACTGATATAGAGAGTAATTCATGGTGGACTCAATGATTGTGAAGCTTCTAGGTCCTGCAGCTGCAAAGCAGCCCAAATTATCACCCCCTCCATCACCATGCTTGGCGGTTGGTATGAGGTTCTTGTGGTAATATGCAGTGTTTGTTTTTTTCCCAACATATCGTTTTGCATTACAACCAAACAACTCCAATTTGGTCTCATCTACCCAGAGGACATTGTTCCGGAAGTCTTGTGGTTCATTCAGGTGCTGTTTTGCAAACCTAAAGTCTTGAACTTTTTCAATTTGTGAATTTCTTTTTCACTGTGTAATGATGGACTTCATATTGTTGGGAAACGGCTTTATAACCATTTCCAGACTAATGAGCAGCAACACCCTATCTAAGACCGTCACACATATCTTTGACCTAGGCATGATGTGTTACAACAAACTCGAGACCAAACTGACAAAATTTCAGATTTTATATAGAGATGGAAACAGTTCCTGATAATCAGCTAATCATGTGCGCTTGTTTAGCAGCACCTGATTCTAATTACCTTATTAACTGACATGGAAGCAGTAAGGGTGCACTTACTTTTCATACAAGGCTTCTGAATGTTGGCTGATTTATTTGTTTAATAAATAATGACAAAATAAAAATTATACTATTTATCACATGAGGTAAGATTTATCTATTGTAAGGACTTGGTGAGATCAGATATATCTTAATATGTAAAACCATAGAGTTTGAAGAGGGTATACTTTAATAAATGTTAAATCAAATCCTGTGAGGTTTCATGACTATTCTTTTTAATTCAACGAAACAGTAGTAAAACGGTGGTTCCTTTAGTGTAAAGGAATGACTATTGTACAGTATATTAGTTATCTTTATCTTCATGACATTACTTTCAATAAACACTTATCCAACTCAGGCTATGGTGGCCCGGAGCCTATCCAGGAAACATGGCAAGAAGTTAATGACAGTGAGAATTAATTGTTGTCTGCTTAAAAAATAAGGCTTGCTATTGGTCTGGCCTGAGCAATTCTATAACAGAATAAAAAGTTTTTTTGCGGAGACTTGCCTTCATAATAATAATATGAAATCAAATAATGTGTATGTAAATCAAGGCTGCCTTACAGTTTTCTTTGCACTGACTCGTTCTGGTTTGACATCTGAACATAACAAGATATTATTGGTTAGACATATCGGCAAAAGATGTACAGTAAGGTACCCACTGGGGTACCTTTGTATACATAGAACACAGCAAATCTTACAGCATTCACTGTAATACCTTACTGTTCCTTCTTTGTTCCAAACCACCATTTCAAATCATAGCATATCCAGTAACAGCACTATTAAATGTCTTTTTTTAAATACAGAGCTGCATCCAAAACTTTTCAAACTCATCATAATACTCCACTACAGAGTATAAACCTGCTAACCCACTTCTATGACTCACTGTATTTAAAGTCAGGATTATTCCCTTATGACCTGGTCAGCTAATGATTAAATACAGCATATCTTAAACAAACAACTTACAATTGTGCCACTTCCCCTCAGACCCTAACATTTAAGAAGGAGTTTGAATTTGTCATCATCCAAAAAGTACAACTGTGTCAGTGGTCAAAGTCATCACATTGCATCAGCCATACAGTATATACAGAACTATCGGCTCAGATCTCCGTCAATGTGTTTGTACTCATAGATGAGAGACAGTACTTTTATTACACCCTTATCTTCCTCTCCTCGCTCTAGTATATGTAAATCTTTTCTCAGACTATTACACAGAACATAGAGTACCTTGGGCTTCTTAGAATTAGAATCCTAATAAAGCCACCCATATTGCTGGAAAGGATGTACAATACAAAACAAGAAAATTTCATACACACTTGGCTGTTTTGTCTCAGAGTGTTACACATATGCCTAGAGACTAATGGCCACATTTATAATGACAATCACACATGTTGTCTTTAACAACAGCTGAGCAGTTTTCCTCCTGGTTTGACTTCTACCTATCCAGCAGATTCAATGTTACATTTATTTTGACTGTGGCTGTAAACGTCTCAGGAAGCTTGGTTTCTTAGGCTCGGTTTCTTTGAGGTCAAATGCCCACCTTTTGAAAAAAAAATATTAATCAACATCTGCTTCTATGCATGTTACATATGTTGTGTCGGCTTTGCAAAACATTGCAAAATGCTTTAGATCTCTCCAGAGAGCTGCTCCAGAGGATGTCTAGGATGGCCCTACACAACCTCCAAACTGGCACTCACTGATACACTCACTGTGCTTTTTACTTCCCACATGGAAAGGAAAACAAAATAGAATATCCTGGTATAATTAGTTTAGCAGAGCAATCCTGCTGTAACAGACACTCTTGATCTATCTTCTGCTAAGTAGGTGCTCCATTTCTGACCAGGTAGCTGCTGAAAAGTATCACTAACTCGCTAAAGGTAGTGGCTGAAAAACGTTGTGGCCACCTGCCAAGTCATTTTAAAAATAAACAGTTATTTAGATTATTGCTTAGCATTTAGGAAAAATAATTTAATCAACAGAATAAACATATGCAAAACTATGTAAAATATTTTTAAATTCAAGAGACTCTTTTTAGACTCCAACTAGAGTATTTGCTTCACTGTGAAAGTTATATGAATTGAATCTTGTTAGTTCTCAATAATCAAAAATCTACTCCCCATCAAGAACTCAGGAAACACTTCGAAATATATTGATGAATTTTGTTAGAAAATAACAAGACTTGTTTATTATTTAAAATTGGTGTTCTAATGCTGTGCTGATATTTTTTTATTAGCTTACACAAAGCAGGTCTATACTTGATACCATTACACTCCCATAAAGCATTGCTTCCCTTGCCATGAATATGCCAGACACTCTGCATCTAAGTGAAGATGTAAATATACTCCATTATTATTGCTATGAGTGGTAAAATCCCACAGCTCCTACTCAGCTTATATCGTGAACTCAAGTAAACATTAAGCTTCCTGTGAGTGATTCTGGAACTCAGTTAGATTAGCTGCAGCACTATTAAATCATCACTTCTCGTAAAATGGTGCTGAAAACAAAGAGGGCAAAAAACACAACTAAGAGTAACCTGCACTGAAAAGGTCAATTAATAAAGTATATCCAACATGTTTTTAATTGGTATGTTTGCCTTGGGAATAGAAATGAGTCATGTAACATACAACTACATCAGCTCAGCTAATTAAACACAGCAAAATGTTTCCAGTTTGCATCATACAAGCAGTGCAGTGTTTGCTTTTAGTTTTTCCATTCAGATGGATTGCTCTTTTTAAACAAGCCACTACAGAAACTGAATTTCCCTTGCCTTTGACGTCAAACAACCAAACAGAACTGAAATGAAGGGTGGAACTCAAAGGTGAAAAAAATGGTGCTCAGAAGTATATTGTCTTGAACACAATTGTTGACTGTCGGTCTTCTTTCATTCAAGCTTGTCAGTTTTCACCTACATGTGCAGGTGGGATTGTTTAAGAATCTGCATGTCAGTGGCTTGCAGATACCTTATGATATAATTGTAATATGAGTTTATACAATGTGTAATTAACACACATTTAACAATGACCTTACTTTAAACAGTTTTAAGGACCTGACATCATGGTTTAATTGTGAGTTTCACTGTAAGAGAAAGTTTATTGTTGAAGGGGTATAAAAATCACTTCCAGAAAATACTTGTGGTAGCTGGTTATTTTACGAAGACAAAAATGTGACAGGACCACCAAGGCTCTTGGTGTTTATTGTTGGAGGGTGTGTTTGGGGACAGAAGCCATATTACAGTGTTAAAAAAGAGTATTAGAAGCAGGGGCAGAACCCTGTTTGGAACTTTGTGCCGCCTGTTTTGTAGAAGGTGTCAATGTTATGACATGTGTACTCCTCGTTTTTTGTAACAACAACTGCACTTCATCTTTCCGGGTGGCCAGCTCATAAAACTGGTTTGATTTACATGTAGAGTTCAGACTGTCCACCTTTTCTCTTCCTGTTTCACTTACAGGCCATATCCTGTGGGCAGGACAGACTCTTTAAGTTATAAATAAGCTTAGCTAGGATTAAACACTCTAAACTTAATGATTAAAAAGTGCTCATTGTATTAATGATTAGTCAGTTCCGAGAATTTAAAAAATATATTTACAATATTAATGTCATTACTGCTTTGACGTAAATCTATCATCTCATCATCAGCCACAAAACGTACAACCTAAAACAATTGCAAAATGTATTATACCCATTACACCTACATAATGAATTTCAATTTCAAACTTAATGTTTTGTCTGAAAAATAAGCTTCCATTTCATTTAAATTGCAAATCTAAAACAAATCCATTTTAAATTGCAATATGTTCTTTTCCATTTAAGACAATTAAGATATTAAATGCAATGTTCTCTTTTTTGCATATTGATGTTCTCATTTATCATTAAACAATATGTAATAATTTATATGGAATAGAAGATCAAAAGAAGAGCAAAACAATAACTCAATTTCTATTGTTTCCTCATTCATAAATGTAATGACATGAGAGACCATTAAAACACACTACAATCCAAGCACTGAAGTTCTAATCGAATTAGAAGATGTTTATAAAGGATTCACCAGGGAAAGTGGGAAGAATAGCCACACCTGACTAAACAAGGTTCTAGCCCAGTACAAACAACACAATTCTCTCGTGACAATGAAACCCCTGGTGACAGAGCATGTGCCTGTGAATCTTGCACTATATTAACCTTATAGACTGTAGAGAACATGTCCACATTTTCTCACTGAAAAAAACACAGACTCCTCCAAACATCTGATATGAAGTACCAGAGTAGCAAAAATACTCCAGATTTTAATTATTACCTGAATTTATATGTCAATTTCTTTTATTCACAATAATAAAGCTCTCACAATATACAGTACTGTAGAAACTAATATACCCAACTAAGGCTGAAATTTGCTTGATTGTTTTGAAAAATGGTTTAATGGCCTTACAAATATTTCTAGATAGAAAATAGATTTTTATATAAAATAGTTTTTTTTATATAAAATTCAACAATTCATACAAAAATAAATCATAAAGTATAGGTTCTATAGCCAATGTTGGGGAGGGTTACTTTTAAAACGTAATCTGTTGCAGTTAAAGCACATATACGTTTTGTAAAGGATTAAGGATTTTTAAAATTAACAATAAACGCAGAGAAAATAATTTTAAAAATACATTTACCAATGTACTGTATATATATATATGTTATGTAGAGTAATACATTACCTCTTAAAAAGCTCAACTTAATTTTGCAATATCTCCCACAAATTTCCAAATTTGACATTTCCAGCAGATTTGTCAGAAGCCAGATGTCCATCCATGTCTAGACAACCAAGTAGCATCACAGGCAGAAACTTCCAAAGAAGCTCAATATTACCAAAAAAGCTCAAACTAGCTGCACAACTCCTGAGCTTTGACTTATCATACACAAACTGTGAAATGACATGATGTAAATTCTATGATGCCACCTATTTTGTAAATGTGGATATTCTTGACTATATCAAAAGGAAATATTAGGACTAACGAAAACAATATAGACAGCTCAATTTCACATCCTTCATAGTGTATTCATTTCTGACTATTTACCTTGCTTTACCTGGATTACTACATCCAAGTAAAGCAAGGTCAAGCCCAACTATCAATGAATGAAAAATAAATAATGTTTGTATGTTCTCCCCAAATTCACATACTGTATGTAGGTTTCAGAGTCTAAAGACTTACAGGCAGGTTAATAGGCTTCTGAGAAAATTGGCACTGGTATGAGTGTGTCATGATTGTGTCTTTGTGTGCCCTATGATGGACTGGTGTCCTGTCCAAGGTGTACCCTATCTTGCACCTGTTGCGTGTCAGCTCTTCCCCACAGCCCTGTATTGGATGAACCGGTTAGAAAATGAGTGGATGGAAGGAGATGGCCAGAAAGTTTCAGGAAGCAGTTGTCCATGTTGTCCATTAGTGGGAAGGTGCTGGCAAAAGTATTCTTCAATTCATTGATGGAGCAACTCATGGGCAATATTTTCCTAAGTTCTAGTGCTTTTAACACTGTTCAACTCCATGTAATGGGCAGGAAACATGTTATAATTGGAGTATTCCACAATGTACTGTATTTGGTGGATTATCTCTTTTCTAAAAGATAGGCATTAATGTGTCAGCTTCAAGTCCAGCACAATAAAAATAATCTCCATTGGCTCTCCTCAAGGCTCAATCATTTCTCCAGTTCTTTTCACATTGCATACAAGTGATTGTAGGAGCCCTAGCCCAGACATGTATTTCTTGAAATACTCTGATGACACAATCATTGTGGACACATCAGCATGTCAGGGTTAGCTCCTGTTTACAATAGATAGCTTTGTCCTCTTTAGCAGAGATCATTTCCTTGACTTGTACTGTATGTTAAGAAAACAAAAAAAATGGTCATCAGCAGTGGAAGAACACTTCACAGTCCTAAACAGTGATCATCAGTAGCAGTACAATAGAGAGAGGAGACAGTTATAAATGCCTTGGTATTATTGATAATAAACTATGAAGTCACCATATCAAAATGTTTAGATCATATTTTTACATAAATTGAGGAAACTGAAACAGAAACTGCAAATGATAGTTTATACATGTTTTATAGAATTAGTCCTTACTTTCAGCATCACATCTGGTTTGTTTCTCTTATCATCTTGAACCAGAATTGGCTGGAGAAGATAGTGGGCATTAGACAGTGTAGTCTTAAAGACATATATTATCTCAGAAAGGGGCAATGATATTGTCCTGGATTCTACTCACCCAGTCTGTAGTCAGTATGCCATTTTACCATCTGGATGAAAGATGCTGTCCCTGCCTTGGAAGACTAAGCAAGGTATTTACAGTTTTGTGCCTGCATCCATGAGGCTGCTGAATTCCAAGAGTTTCTCTATTCCCCATTCTACAGCCATAAGAAAGGAGATGTTTAGATTTGTGGACATACTGTATCTCCTCACCTCCTTCCCCCTTTTCATCAGCTTACATACACCTGTTTTATAATATTACTCATGTCTGAAGGATGTGATTTTTAAAGTACCCAGCAGCACAAGTGAAGTTCCTTGTGGAAAAATAAAGTTCTTCAAAGTCTAAGTCTATGTCTAAGTCCGACCACAGGTGAATTCCGCCCCTTGACACAAGAAACTGCAATGGCCTGTGGAAAATCCTTTAAAAACATGGCTACCAAGTGATGTCTGTAACCAACACCTGATCCTTTCACAGATGGATGATGTCCAGGTTATACAGGTGTGATGCATTCTCTGATGGCTCATGTAGCACAGAACAAGGCTGTGCACTGTTTCCAGCACTCTGTTCCCAGCCCATAGCGCAGTTTTGGCCATCACTGTCACAGGTGTGGAGGACACCAGAATCCTCTACAGGTCAAAGATGAGGCTGTGTTGCCTGGTCACCTAAAGCCTGGAAATGAAACAAACACAACCACACAAGAAATGCCAACTCTTTTTCTCTATTTCTTTCTTTCTTTTCATTGTTTTCCAATGAACAAATGTAGTAACAGGTGTATAACATTTTAAATAAATCTCTATTCTCTAAGAACTGTCAGACATATCTTTATCAGGATGAGAACAACAGCAAATTGTACTTAATTGAAAGTTAAATATGGTATTAATGTAACACATTAAACACTATAGATTAAATCAATTAATCTATCCATTACCAATCATTCAACTTTAGCATGTGAAATTATAACTTTCACTAAAACAAAAATAAATAAAGTTTATGAAACAAACTGAAAAAATGGTATATTCAGTAAGAGCTCTTCATACAGTAGGAAGTAATTTTCACCCTGATATCGTGAAGAAAGCATTCATATTCCACTTTATTACAGTGCATCACATTCTAATTCCTATTAGAAGGAATAACTCATTCCTTCAAACGTTCAGGCATCATTAGGAATAGTGGGTGCCCTTATGGTAACCTTCTTAAACACAGATTAAACTTTCCAGTTAAATCCTGCACTTTTTTAATTACAATATTGAAAGTGCAATTTCTTGTTTTTCTTTAACTGCACTTTCTCTAAATTCTTTGGATTAATGTACAATTAGTGAATGATGTATTATTACACTAAAACTATTCCCAGCTTCCTATGTCTTGTATTGAAGATGTACAGTCATACAATACATTTAAAAAACTAAATTTCAAGGTCATAAACAATTACATTTTTAGGGACATTATTCCATTCACAAATGAAGGTCTTCCCTTAAAGCTGTTGGTTAGGAATTTTCATACTCATGATCAGTATGGTGGCATAGTGGTTAATGTTGTTACCTCACAGTTCTTGGGTCCTGGGTTTTATTTTGGACGGTGGTTCTTCATATGTGGTGTTTGCAAGTTTTCTCTGTATTTTTTGTAGGTTTCCAATGTTCCAGTTTCCTGCTACTGTCCCTTTCAAAGACATGGTGGCCAGGTTACTATAGTGATTCTATATTGTCCATGGGATATCATTGGCTGTAAGTCTGCTTTGCAGGCTATGCTTGTGGACCAAGTTTCAGGTTGTTTCTACCCTTACCAGGAATACATCTGTACATTGTGTATGTAGAAAAACATGTATTTGTTTTGTTTCTGATGTTTCCTAGGCAAAAAAACATCATTATGTTTAAATAATACAAATATCTTTTTATGAAAATTAAAAATAGAACATAACATGGCTGCAATAGGAATGTCGATGAGTTCTTGTTAGTTTCTACACCCTGATGAGATCATGTAACAGAAACATTCCTGTGAAAAAAAACCAAAATAACTTAGGACAAAGGTCTTTTGTTGAGTAAGAAATTGTCACAGTTTGTAATACATAAAGAAACCACAAATGTTTAAGGTAAGTGCATCCCTGCAAAGAATGTTCGGTTTTCTGTATAATAAACAACTGAATCAAGGTCTCTTTGAATGAAATAATCAGACAGGAAAAAGAAAAGTATACGTCATGATTTGCACGAATACTATCCTAACACACACATTCTCCCTAAGCAAGCTAATGGCCTAGTGGTTACCAAAGGCATCATTATAATGGAAACTTAAAGGTTATTATTCTTTGTTCTTTGCTGAAACATCTTCTAGTCATGAAGTGAATGCAGTTAAATGTGGTTGGGCAAAGTCTGTGGATGGTAAATGTTTAGTAGGAAAATATTCTGCAAGAGGAGACTGTCTCAGCCACATGTTTCCACAGAAAAGGGGTTAAGCATATAAGCATGACCTTCATTGTGCATGAAGAAATGTCCATTGTATTAAAAAAAGTATTTAATTTGACATTTAAAATGACTGATGTCCACTATTTTGCTATACTTATTTTGGATTAAATCAAATATTTTAAACAAAGTGGTCAAAGACAAAACAGAAAATGTGAACAAATATACAGATCCAAGAATCATGACAAGTCTTCAGCATGAAATGGAACATCTTGTGAGATTGAAAGTGTTACAAAGTTACTATAGGGAATGATCACTCTGATTATTAAAACAATCCTGGCAATGTGGAAGCACAGAGCCAATCAGTCCCTCGATAGACTCTTCTATGGGATGTTCCATCACTTTCCGTGTGTACCTACTGCAAGCTGGTGAAGGTTGGCCGGTCAGTTATTTACTGTTGATGACATTGATGGATTGTTTCTACGGATGTTCTGTTGTACTCGGGTCAAGTGTAAAAGCTAGCTACAGCGAGACCTCAGCATCTTTCTTGAAGTCATATGTCGTAATTCTAGCACTGTGTGGTTTTGCATTGTCCTGCTGGAAAATCGACACCTCCAGATTCTCTTGCTGTAACTGAAAAACCTTTGACTGAAAAAGTCTGTGTTCTACTGAGTAACAAAGTTGCACCCAAGGATTTACGGTATTAAAAGAAATTCTTCCCCATATTATCATACATCTAACACCCCGCTAGTTGGCAATACAACAATCAGCATGTTTAACACAACATCTCCATGCCCCCTTGCCATCTATCAGGTTAAGGGCAAAAGAGAATTCAGTGGTATTCTCTCTCTAAAAGGTGTGCTGCCTCAACCCTAGATGTTCTCTGACCCACAAAACATTGTGCGTTTATCCCTAGCTTCCAATGTGTACAGCGGTAGAGCATGCAAATAATTTTCATGCAGACGACAACCCACATTCCTTCTGCTGATCTGTACTTATTCTGTCCTTGGCTTTTTCATGCTGTAGCTTCTGCATTCTGAAAATAATAACATTAAGGATCAGAAGGTGAAGTGATCCTCTCCCTTTTAGGGTATGTCCTGTCCCTCATGAAGCCAGATTCCTGCTTTCTCCTGGTCTGCTGGTTTAACGGCTGAAGCAAAACATATTCACTTGGCCCCATCTCTCACAGATAGGCTGCTTTCAATCGTGTACTCGTTACTCCAGTGGGGGGAGGTCATATGTTTCACTGTTCTTGCATTAATGAAAAAATTACATATTGGTAAATGGCAAAAGAAGATAATCTCATGCTATCAATTCTTACCTTAAATAGCAAAAAAATAAGAACCTGGGGTTTTTAAGCAGTCACTTACAGTAACTGCACCCTCAAACAAGCATATACACTAAATTTTTTAATCTGTTGCCATAATGTTGCATCAACACTCTATCAGTAGGGTAAAATTAACCTCCCTCACGATGGTTCTAAACCCAGCTCACATTTCACAAAATGGATGGATGGAAAGTTAATAATTACAGAGATATGGAATTGCTAAAAGTACATGCTAACAGAAGCTAAGAATGTTAAGGAAGTGTACAAACCCTGATATGGCCCTCTGCTTCAGTCAATCCAGTAGTTAAGATTAAAGGTTGGGTGTCAAGAGCTTTATAAGCTAAGTAGTTATTTCCAATTCTGATGAGACTTTTACTCCTGCTCTGTCCTTTGGATGAGATGTAAAATCTGGGGTAAGTGATTCTGCTGTAGCTGTTGCTGATGCACAGTTGACTTTACCTATAGTTCTGTTTTGCAAATCAATAAAATACATAGACTAGCTAATTATAATAATGATTTACCTCTCAATTTAACTTTTAATGTGCATAAAATTTAAATTGAAGTTTTATTCAGTATAAGAATCACAGACAAGCTGATAAACTATAAGCTTTTAACACTTTTAGTGAGAATACTGAACTAGTTCTTGACCATCAGCTCACCTTTATTCACTAATAACCAGTCAGATGATAAGAACATCAAAGCTATACTGTATGTTCCAGTGCACATTCAGAATGACCTTTGTCAGGTATCAGCTCTGTATCAAAGCTACTTGAACAAGGATAGGAAAATACTAGATTATATGACTAAAGAGTTCAATTTTATCATATAAAGATATCAGAATTATTCTTTGAATTTTGGATTAACGTGTTGCTACTACCCTAGATTTGAATGTTTTGTTTCTCCTTTCAAAGTGAACTGAATTTGGATTGATTTCCATTTAGTGTACATAATCTTAGTGTTCTGCAGAGCTTTTTTATTTTTTTGATACTGTGAGTCCTCTTTGTGTCTCTTTATATTGCCCAGAACACATTCCTTCAGAACTTCAGACTTTTTCCGCAGGGTCTGCAGAGGTTACAACTAGACAGCTTATGGCATTTTGTAATTTATTAGTGGAAGGTGAGAAACATGCTTCTGTTTTTTTTTCTCCCCTCATTTGCAACCTTGCCAGGACTTCAGAGGTATTGCAAATAAATGGGGCTTTTGCAATAATACAAAGTGAATTTTTTGTGAACATTAAAGAGTTTTTATTTAAAATATAAATTTTCCACATTTAGCAATTAGGCTTTAGAACAATTATTCAATCTCTGCCTTTAGCAAAAGAAAATGCTAGAGACAGCCAATACCCTTTCTGCGCTTGATAATTATAACAACTGATCTACAGTATAAAGGAAATTTCACATTTAAACCAAAGGCTCTGTTAGCTTCACTTAGACACTCTCCATATAATCAAAATATACTGTCAGGACTGTGTACCAAACTAGAAAAAAGCCATATATCTTGCAGTATAAATAGGTCAAAGCCTATACTAAGCTTCTTTTGCCAATATCTAGCGTTATGATGGTCTTCCTAAGCAAATATTCATGATTAAAAGATTCATGTATCTTCCAAAACTCACAGTTTATGATGAATACCTGCAGTAAATCACTAAATATGGTCTGGATTTAATGTAAGCATTTAGTTTTGTAACCCACAGTTAATGATGAGCAATGCTTTTAAAATCCTTTTTATGTTTTTGGAAGTAATTTGCAAACTACTTTTGCTATTTTTGACAGGTACTACTGAATGTTGCCACATTCAGTCCATTCTGTCCAAGTCGAAGTGTGTAGTGTATTTACTGAACATCTAGGGTGCTTAACATAAGAATTTAATGTTTCAACATTATTAAATTAACATGTGAAGTGTTCATGGATGTATACTTCAACCCAAACCTGTGTATTTTAATAATTTGATTTTAATTTCCAATCATACACATTCATTTCCAATCATACACTTTCTTGTAGTTTCTAAATCAATATAATACAATGTCAGAAATGAAATGATCCTAGACAGAAAAGCTCTAAGACATCAGATGATAAACATCTAGCTTTAGTCTTTTTTTTTGTGGAGAGCATTTTTGCATGATACCATTAATATCATATTCTTCCCTTTGATATTGATTTTATAGAAGAAAAATTCAGATGGTCTGAATAAAACTTTTCAAATAAAACATTAAATAAATGTTATAATTTAGCCAGCTTTCATATGATCTTTTCAAATATATACAGTATAAGACAGGTTCATTGTTCACTAGTTCAATTCATGTACAGTACATCATGGTTTAATATTATGAGACGAACTCACTGAGATATAAATTGGAAAGGAAGATTTAGCATAATTATTGATGGAGACAAGCATGTACTGTAATTGTGATTGTCAAATCATATAACCTACAACAACAGAAATTAAATAAAGTGACAGCTGAGACAGTGAAGTCAGTTTTTAAGAAAACTGGAAATGGTAATTATGTTTTCCTACGTTCAATTTTGGAAATTGCGAGTTGTAGTTGTGGGAGAGATGTAGACTACACACTTCCTACAATTTGTTCATGACCATTGTTGGCACGTCCCACAGCACACACAGCACCATTAAGGATCTGATGGTGGGATGAGTCACCCCTTACTGTTAACACCTCAAGCTCATAGACAGCAGGCAATCCACAGGAATCCTGATGCATGACGCCAAGGAAACCTGGGCCAACATGAGACCTCCTCAGCCCTTGTGGTGCTTTTTCCAGCTAAGCAATTATGGACAATAACGCCCAAAGGGTATTATTGCCAAAGCAATTCAAGAAACCCTCCAAAGAATCGAGTTCACGTCAGTATTCTGCAATGAACACAAGTCTCACCAGCTTGACTAGAAAACTACACATTTTTACAGTTGATAAATAACCACTTAAATCTATCAAGCAAAGCAACGGTTCATCTCGCTTTTTTTTGCAACACACACATTCATGCAAGTTAACTTTCACTTACATTTTATGTCATTACCTTCAAAAGAGCATTTACACTTTGCATAGTGAGCGGACAAACACATTCAGTGAACAGCAAGGAAAGGGATTTTTTAAAGATACCTGGCAAACAAGCTTGCTGTGCTTTTGGGTTTCTACCACTCAGCCTCTAACTTCTTTCTTGGCTTTTACATATTGATGTTGATACTTCATATTTTGTAAGGAGGCTGTTTAAACACTGTCTTAAGGCATTTTGCCTGGTAATGTGTTATTTTGCCAACTCAAATATTAAGCAATTATCAAAAATTGGACTACAACAGGAGACAGAAACAACAAACAGCCCCTCAGCCAGAGGTTATGGGGTTATGTGAGCAAAACAACGAAGGTATTTACAGGTTACAGGTCAGAGAACCATCAAAGGGAACAGACAACCATATTTGAGACAATGTCTATATGTAACCTACAGTATTTGCCAGTTCCAGTACCAGTTTTTCTGATTAAACAAATAGAACAAAAAGACGAGATTTCTAAATTAATATTTTTTTCTGTTCACTAGAGTTCATATCTACTCTACACTACCACTCTGCACTGTCACTGATCACGCATCAGAAAGTTATTTCAAGGACACAGAAACCTCAAAAGCTGAATAAAGGTAGCTTTGTAAAAGAGCATATATACTCCTTAATAAATATTCTGATAATGCCTTATGATATATACTGTTTACGATATACAATGAAATCTTTAAAATACAAAATAACTATAAAAATTCAATTAAAAATGTTAAATCATTTCACAAGATAACCAAAAACCTGTAAATACCTGCAGTATTAGCATTTTGAAACAGAAATGTCACTTCTAAAATTTCCATTCTGTTTTAAAATAAATAATGAATTTACATAAGTTAACCTTTTTATTAGTAACAAATATGCTTTTTATTTTTGCCTTTTGATACCAGTTATTAATACAGAAAGTAGACAGTTACTGGAATTCACCATCCTAACAATTGTAGTTGTTTTTAATATACAGGGAAAATGTCAATAAGTGAAAGTAAAATTGCTTGCTTTTATATTGTTTCTTTCAGAGACTGAAACGTTTTTTAAAAGGTTTGTTTCTCTTAAGACTATCACACACATAATGAGTATATGTCACATTGTTTTTGGAAGACTTGCACAACCTTTTATACTAAATGAAACAGACAATTATGACTGGGAGTCATAATTATGTCTGGGAGTCTGAAAAAAGCTACCCAGCCAGTTGTAACATTTCTCATATTATTATGTTCTGAAATATTGGTATTCAAGAAGGAAGCAGATCTTAAGGCTTTTCTAATATTAAGTTCTTTTCAGCAGTTTGGTCAAATTCTAGTTAGAAGTAAACAAGCTAATGAGTATAAATGGATAGCGTACAGTACCTAATACTTTAGTGTGTTTAGTTGCCTGGGTGAGGAGTTGACAGCCCTGGCTGAGGGTCAGAGCTGCCCTCCCCCCATCCCACTTACAAGGAATGAACCAGGGAGGCAGCTGCAAGAGTTCAGTTGTGGTGTAGGGAGAGGAGCCTGTGGACAGCAGGTGAGCAGCAGAAGTATGAGATTTTTTGTACTTTTTCTCCACATTTCTGTTTGACAGTATCATTAGGTTTACAACATTTAATATAATTTAAAATATATTTAAATCATATTTCTATTATAATTGCATATTAACATAATTTAAAAATATGTTTCTGATTTTATTGTACCACAAGCAATATCACAATGTTGTGCTCAACAAAATAAAGGACAACTTTAGAACAAAAGTCAAAATTGGCTTTAATATTAATGTTTTTAGAAAAGCTACATTCCATTTGTATATAATAACTTTTAATGTAACATACATTGTACATAATATATGTTATAATATGTCAATATTAATATATGAAATATTAAGAGATAAGCATTTGCAAAAAGCTGTACACTAAAACTTTGAAACAATAAATTATTAGGTCCCTCAGTGTTATGCAAAAATAAATAAACATCGCCTATAGTAAATTAATTAAGATAATTAAAAGTTAATTAATTCAGATTTCACTAGTAAGATTACTTCCTAAATCTGTAAATGCAGTGGTAATATAAATTCAATAAATGAATGTACAAATCAATCAATAGTGCTTATCGCTTTTGCCGGGGTGAAATGTACAGTACAATCTCTCTTAGTCGTAAATTCTAAAACTGCTTGTCCATTTAACACCAAGCAGTTTTGTTGTTTCTTTGTGTAATTTATGACTCCCTCTGTCTGCATTAGCTATCTATAAAACCTTACATTTGTACACTAAGTTAGAAGGAGAATACCATAAACAGTTTATATTATATTTTGTAAATTTCTGTTACGGATGTAGTGAAAAAGATGTTAACAAGTTGAAACTATTCTTCCACCCACTCATTCTGTATGTAAAAAAAGGAAAAGATAGTGATAGACTAGATCCACGCAGAACTGTAAATAGAATACTTTTAAACATATGCAAATTTCTATTGAATCACTAAGATATTAAATATTAACTGATAAAAATAGTTTTCCACAATAAACTGTTATATACAAAGGCATATAACTAAGAGAGTAGATTTCAATATATATTTTTAATGTTATTCTCCCTTTTCAGTAAATTTCCACAATGGTTTTACCTAGCACTGAGCAGAATTAGTGTGGATAACAGAAAACACTACTACAGACTCAGACAATTCCCAGAACAATACCATTCATTACAATTTCAGTAGCCTTCAGGTTGCGTGATTCATCCACTTTATAGCAACTAAAATGTACCCTAACTCTGTTAGATGCTCCCAAAGACCACAAGTATTGTATATGTTATTCCTCAAGGGCTAAGGAGGTACTCGACCTGTCTAGTTATTTGTGTGGGAGACCACTTTTGGCCAATTCAGTGGACTTACAACAAATATGGTGTGAATAGAGCAATAAAATAATTAGTTATTTATAAAGGTACTCATGTTTAAAAAACAGTAAAACACAGCTATAACTCCAAATGCCCTTTCCACTTAAAGCAAATTTCAGATAAAGATAGCAAAAGTATCAACTTTACATTTTAAAGTGAACAGGATAGTCATGAAGTCGTTCGCATTGCCTCCTACTGTGTAGGAGGTTCAATTGCTGGTCTGGGTGCTCTCAACCACGTTTACTGGGTTTTTGCCATGTGCTCTGATTTCTTCTCAAAGTCCAAAGACATGATAATAGGTTATTTGACTTCTGGGAAAACTGGCCCTAATGGAAGTGTGTGTATGTATGCATCTGTGTGCAACTTACGATGGACTAGAGTTTATCCTACCTTTTACCCACTGACTCCCTGATTAGGCTCTGGCTCCCGTGATTCAGCATTGGATAAAGCAGATTGAAGATGGATGGCCCTTATAAAGCAATAAGCTAATGCTGGTTTAAAATTACTACCATGGCAAGAACGATCAGTTTAATCAATCAGAAAGGGGCAAACAGAATACTGTAGAACATTTGTATCATCTACACAATTAACAAAATTTAGCATGAAGGGTTAGAAAGTAAATACTCCAACAATGGAACATCATTATATTGCATATACATTTTCTGGTATAAGTCATTCTAGAGAGTCATGAGAAAATAGTAAATTACTAAACAATCAATAAATTAAACCAGTCCTGAACTCCACCCCAAAATTATTCATCATTACTATTGCTTGGTTTCATATGATATTGATGTTCTGTCTGCCGTGCTGTGATGCAGCAGGGAATGTTGCTGCTGTAGTGGCAGTGAGCCATATTCCCTCCCTTCTGACTGCTCTGTACTGGCTGCTGAGGAGACAGCAGGATACTCGGATCACCTGTGAGAAGTCACATTGCATCAGATGGTGCAGGCTTTAAGACCTGCTTAGTTTCTCCTTGCAGGAGAAAGCTGTCATTAGCTTTTCTGCTCTGGGCTTCATCTATGAACTACCAGTCAGCGTTTTCCAGCAGAGTCCTCTCTGCCTTTTTCCAGTTCCCTGTCTTTCTGTCTCTTCCTAGATTTTCCACGTGACTTGCCTCCTTCCTGACCCACCTGGACTCCATTTTGGGAAACTGATTGTTGCTTTGTTGCTGTGCTTCCCTGGTCTGATCCTGCCTGCAGAGTGTGGCTGTGCAGCCAGGTCTCTGGCTGGTGTCGGTGCTGCATTTCTCTGTTTGTTCGGGTGAACATACTACTGTATAAGTGTACTTCCTCAGTATGTACATTTCTGTTCCCCTGGCGCTCTCTTTGCAGTGAGCCTGAAGCACTCTTGTTCCCCTGGTTGCCACGTCACGCTGAACTTCATGGCACTTTTGTTCCCCTGGTGTGCATCTTGGAGCTGAGGATGGCTGCTGGTTGGTTGCTTGCTAGCTCAGCGTTTCAGCACTTCAGCTCTGC
This sequence comes from Atractosteus spatula, assembly GCF_055471065.1. NCBI lineage: Eukaryota > Metazoa > Chordata > Actinopteri > Semionotiformes > Lepisosteidae > Atractosteus > Atractosteus spatula. The sequence goes on along the minus strand of NC_142706.1, from coordinate 35,415,116 downwards.
ACTCTGGATGGATTACAGCACAGGATTACAGTTTCCTGCCCTGGTGGCTCATTACTTCCTCAGCTCAGCAATCCCACACTTGACCTTTTTTACCTGCCAGCCTCCTTACTGACACTGTTCTATGAACTCTGCCACAGTCTGTCAATCGTCCACCTGTCTTATGGGCAGACCTACCCATGGGACTCTGCACTAGTTCAGACTGGTCCCTGGTGTGTTCCCTACAGTCCAACCTGACAACGTGTGTGGAACTCAGCCTGGCCTCAGGTGCAGGCTTCCCTAGCTCAGCCTGCTCTTTGGCATGCCCTCTGCAGACCACTCCGATAGCACATGCCCAATTCAATCCAGTTCCTGGCGCCCCCTACAGACCACCTTGATGACGCACCCCTTGTTTTGTCCAGCTCCTGGAGCAGACCACCAAGCTCAACCCTGTCCCCAGTTCACCTCCCTACATTCTTTGCCATGATGCAGAGTGCACACTAGAGCATGCTGGCCACAGTCCCTGAACTGTGACATTGTAGCCCTTGGGCCTGTAACGTGACAATTGAAGTTTGAAAACAGGTAACTTTGAATCAATTTATCGTTGAAGACTAAGATTGTGGGAAACATCAAGTAGTGCAGTGGTTAGCATTTCAGCTCACAGCACTGGGGCCCAGGGTTCCAGGTGCTATCTGTGAGTTTGTACTGTATGTTCTCCCCATGTTTGCGTCGGTTTCCTCCTATTGCTCCCGTTTCCTACACAGTCCAAAAACATACTGGTAGGTTGATTGGCTTCTGGGAAAAGTATGTGTTTTGTGTCTGCCCTGTAATGAACTCGGGTCCCATCCAGGGTGTGTCTTTGCTTACAGGGATAGACTCCAGCTCCTCTATGGATGGAAGATTGTGATTGTGCCTAGTATAATCTCAGGCATTAATACCACACATCCATCAATACAATTACAGGTACAGTAAGTACAATTTATCCAGTCAGTTGTCAGTCATCAAGTGGTAATTACCATCAGTTGTCATTTGCTTTTGTTTTTTGTTCTCAATAATGTACCACTGGAAGTGGTGTTAGACATAAACTAAATGGGTTGTCAGGCATCTGTGGAACTTTGAATTTATTATCAGTTTACTTTTATATCACCTTTCACCTAAATTTTGTCCTATAACTATAAATAACAAATAACAAACAAGTTCAAATACAAAAATTGAAATGTCAAGGTTTTTTTTCATTTTTACCTCATCTGAGACATGGTTCATCAGACTCTTTATTAAACTTTCCAGCAAAATGAAACCCACCAGCTGATGAATTCCAGGGTTTATCTTACTGCCAACACAATTTAAATATTTTTATTAAAAAAGTCTTAGTAATATGTTTTGTTTCCACAAAAACACAACAAGATTAATAAAATCTGTTAAAATCTGTTAAATCCAAATATAATTCTGTTTAAATAACGGTGATATTCAACTAAGTATTCCGGTGGCTTCACAGATTGTTGATTTAAATAATAATATTATGCAGTAGTTATGGTTAAAAGTTGAATAATCATCACATAACTGATTTTTTAGGAAATTCTGTTAATATTTGCTACCTTCTTTTCATGCCTGATATCTCAATATCTATATGGAAATTTCAAAATGAAATAAAATACTCAGTTTAACCACTCATCTGTTTAAAACCTGGCTTTCAGTGAAAGTTTATTTATACATTGCATGTGTCTGATCCAGCACACAGCTGGGTGCATTTCTTTCTATCAAAAGCTTCTTTTTTAAACCTCATTTTCTTTTGACCTTAGTTCCTTTCCACATCTATGTCATTTTTGCAACAGCCTTTGCAAATATTAAATGGACTCATACATAAAGTTATAAAATGCAGTTTAAGCCCAAATACCTTTGCAATGAACAATATAACACCACTTACAAAAAGATTCTTTTTGTCCCAGATGAAATATCCATGAATATTATGTAGTGAAAACAGGCTGGTAGGCCACCACACCACAGTTCAATACAGGAGAACTGTATAGTTAAAAAAAGATTAAAAAATGCCTGGTTTTTAAAAATCTTTAAATATTTTTATATGATGTGCTCCTTTAAAGTGTTTGATAATGCCTGTGCATTACACATATTAGTAGAATAGAATAATATTGAATAATAATAGAATTATATAATCGAACAGTAATTTCTCCCGTAATCTCAAAATGAGAGACGTAAAAGATTATCGAGAAAGTATGAAAAGACCTATTGTACCATCCTAACTTTTTAAGCATTTTTTAAAAGCATCTGTCATAAAATAATTCATGCACATGTTGCAAAATTCTCTTACTAAATGCATCATTTATTCTATTTATAAGATTTACAGATTATAACCACTTCAAAAATTTGCATCAGTGATCAAATTGCAGATCAGTTTCTTAGTTTGTCATTAAATCTGCAGAGTATAACTAAACTATCCACATTTGTATTAGAGTTTTTACAGTTGTGTGACTTTACATTTTCTGCCTAGCACTTGCACTTAGAACTACAACATCCCTGTTCCCTTATTTACCTTTTATTGATTGTTTTCTTTCTTGCTTGCTTTGTCTTCTGTGCAACATTATTGTAAGATTCTTGGCCTGGTTGCTATCGTAAAGGAGTTCTCAACTGACCTATCTGGTTAATGTCAAAGCCACAAATGTGAAGAGTGGACATATTATTGATTGTTTCATTTAAAAACCTTAAACTAGGAAATAATTCATTTGATTTTGCCAATACTGGAGTGTTGCCACCAGCAGCTCAGGAAATGTAAGAGAAGTAGTCTTCCCTTGATAACCTCCTCTTGCTGATGATGAATGGAGTACTATGTAGAAAGCAGCTTGTATTTTAAAGTCTAAGAGTTTGAGCAGCTTTATAAGCCAGTAAATTTAAGGGGATGTACTTTTTTCAGAAAAGGCTGATTATTTGCGCTCTTCCAGGTTGGCATGTGGCAGTGCCCTCGTGTTTGGCAGCAGTGGCAAATTTCAGTGTGTTTCCAAATCTGAGGCTTTTTTCCTGGAATCTCAAGAGGGAAACAGCCCAACTCACATACTAATTAGATGTTTCCTTCTGCCCAGATACTTATTTTTCTGACATCCATCATAAGGATTATTTTCCTTACTCTTTAAGTCTTTTGTGGCAAATGTGTTCTTGAGTCTCATTTAGTTTTCCACTTTGCCGCTTAACAGTTTGCCTTTTAAAGCAACTTCAGTGAAGCTCATTCACAAACATATTTTTGTAAACAGGCTCTTGATTAAAAAATACTGCACACTCAAAAAAATGCATTTAAAATGCTGGTAAAGTAATCCAAGGTATCAATAGAGCAATTCACTGAGGATTGTTAGAGTTTTTGTAATTAAAATAGACTGATCAAATACAAAATCTCTAGGCTTTAGATATATGAGTTTTGCTCTTTATCCTTGAAAGCCTAAATAAAAATTAGTTCAGTTTGGTGGCCATATGTATCTTTTTCCCAAGGGGGTCATTCACTAAATTGTTGACCTCTCCTCTAAATTCTCCTCATTTGTGTCTTTAAAATAGACACACAACCCCCTCACCACCACCATTTCAGGCCTAAAGTATATGTATTATTGAGGAACATTGTGTGATCGTGTTGTCTATTTGTCTAGAATATCACTCCTGACAAATGCCTTTGTTGAGAAATTTAACATTACTGGGTCTGTGTCCTTTTTTTGAAGAAAACAATGTGTCACAACTGTAGTTTTTGTAGTTTATAGATTTTAAAATTCAGTTATTACCCTTACGTTGCAGACTAAACATAAACTGCAGGTTGTATAAAGTGAGTTATAACCATCTATATAAAGCACAGGTGGATAAACTTTATGTTGCTGAAGGTTATTTTAAAAATAATTTATCACAGTTACAAGTTACTTATATAAGGAGTTATTTATTTGGTAACGGTAACATTTAATTTATTTTTTTAAATAAAATTAAAATTGGGGAAATTTGTCTAAGTCTATCTAAGTCTTATAGCCTATTATTTTTCTTTAAGTAGTATCTATATACTCCACATACATCTCTGTAACTTATTCCCTTTAAAATCATTTTCCCCTTACCTTGTTAATTTTAAAAGGTAACCCCTTTTCTCATTACTGCATTCTGAAAGAAATACATTGTAATGTGGATGGCAAGGTATATGGATTTTTAAGCCTTTCTAAAGAATTTTATTACCTTCATCAATTTATTTAAAGGCTGTAATAGTTCTTAGGGCGTAGTTATTAGGGCGTACTTTATAATGATATGGTTTAATGCATTGTTCAGATAATTATTTGTTAGATTAGTGGAACCTGAGAGCCTGTACAGACATGTGGAGGTCCATTACTATACTGCAGTGTCATGAAATACATTCAAGTCCCAGATGTAGCTTCCAAATACATTCATATCCTAATGAAATGATTAAAGGGAACTAGACTGTTCTTAACAATGAAAATGAAAAGTAGGTTTACATAAACATTTTTCAACCTTTATGAGCTGGAATATGTAAAAAGAAGAATAAAGGAATATATAAACAAGTAATTGCATGAACCAATGATCCATTATGGAACTAGACATGACATGAATCTTGCAAACAGATACTAGATGACTGCTAAGTACAGTAACCGCTCAAAGTGGTTAGATGAAACACAAATTAGTTTCTTTGACAGACACATAGTAAGGACATTGTTTTTAGCACAGAAAGGTAAATCTGATGTAGAATAATTCTGTTCTGCAAACCATATAAATATATCTGTTTTTCTTTCAGTTCTCTTATCCTAGGTAAAGCAAGGAAAAGATGGATTATAAATCTAACTAGGATATTTAGACCAGATACTGTGCCTTCAAGCTCAAGCTCAAGTTTGCTCAAAGATGGACATTAGAATGGGCTAACAATATAAAACATGCATGAAACTCAGTGAAGAAAAGGTTAAGAGTGCGTAAAAAGCAATGTTCATGATCAGTTATTCAAATCTCTGGTAGAACATTTATGATGTTTGAGATATGAGCTGAAGAAAGCAGAACTAAAGCACAGCTTGCACAGTCTCTGGGTACTGGAGAGCTTCTGCATGGAGGAGTGTCAAATATCCCTCATGGTTATTTAACGTCTTTCACTCATAAAAGATTTAGTTTTGAACATTCAGGTTTTGATTTAAATGTCCACATCAAAAGATATGCATACATCATTTGTAATTTGCCTAAATCTGATATCTTTTGAAGGGGGTGAATACTTTTGCAAGGCACTCTATGTCAGTGGTCTTTTAAAGGTCACCTGTTTTTAAAGATTGGCAGCACCTGTAAGCTATTGGTAAATCAAGAAAATCATCTATTCATTTAAGAGAACTCAGATCCTTCAGGGCTGAAGAGTACTTAGATTTCAGTCCTAAATGACTAAATTACTTAATTAACAAATCACCAGTTTATCTGATCAGAGTGGAATTGTCTTATATCTTTAGAAAAGGGTGATTTCATGGGGACCTACTGTACTAAACCTGCTAGAGAGGAGTTCTCCAGGACATGGGCTGGAGCTCCTTTCTGTTTGCAATAGTTTTTGACAGATGTGCCCTTTATGCATACAATAGTGAAAAATATAGAAGCCTTTAGGTTTTTATTGTTTCTATTATAGAAATGAAAATATACTTTCAGATCTTTGTGTATAATCATCTTTTAGTTTCAGTTTATTGTCTATCACTCATCACTGCAACCCTCATCTTGTCAAATGAATTGAAAGAATGGATAGCTATATACATACAAAACCTTGTTGATCAATAATTATGAAATGGTATTAGCATGTAGAGTAAATCACACATTTAGTATCAGTTATACAACAAACAGTTGTAGGAGTATTTTAATGTTTCCTTATGTTCTTTTTAACTTCTAACGTACTGAAAAACATAGAAAGATTTTTAATAATGAATTTACATACAGTACATTACATTTTTAACCACCAAATTCTGAACATTTAATGGGCCTTTTAGCCTCAGGTAGGATTTTGGATACATTCTACAAAAGTTGTTGGAGTCAAAGCATGTTTTTAAAATTGTGTAAAAATGCACTAACAAGAGCTCACTTTTTCATAAACAAAACATCTCTAATATGAAATGATTTATAAAACATAACATAGATCCTGATACCCTGATCAGGTGATCGTTGCCTGCTATGTGAATTATTTGAACTATAATGTAGAGCATGTCCGTTATAATAAACCCAAAAGAAATTTTAATGAGTATAGTATGAGTCATTTATTGTTTGCTTGTTGGATTTCAGTTTGCTTCTTGCTTAGTCCCTATATACTGTATGGGATATAGAAATCAGGGGGATCTGGAATAGTTTACCCTCTGTTTAATTTCTAATTGAGATACTGTATCAGAATGACATTTATAATTAAAACAAGCACAGTTAAAAAAGAAAATGACATTTTATAAATTTTACAATTATAATTTAACTGTTGAAAATTTCCCTTGAAAGTTTTTTTTATCTTCTCTACAAGACTGTGCCATAGGATCTCTCGTATCTTTCAAGTGGGTGGCTTGGCGGGATATCAAGCCATTTGGAAGCTTTAGCACTAACAGTTTTGTTAAACCTTATAAGTATATTTCCTTTTTTTAAGAGCTACGTGCCTTCAGATTTGATTTTACATAATTTTATGCAAATTTGAAAGAAAAACAGTCTTGAAGGTCCAAGAAACCTTAAAATCTCCATATGTTTATGCGATTTCAATAGATTGGCCTTTTTAGTGAGAGCTAGAAGCAGGGTCATAAAGGTGGCTTTGTGAAGTGCAGTTAATGACTGTTTTGTGCATCCCCCCTTGTACAGTACATGGTACAACACTTTCAAAATGTATCAGCTTTAAGTGTAACTATTTATATCTTCTTTTAATGATGATTTATAGTGTTTGTTCACTGTTTATGTTTTTGCGGTTTAGATTTTGCCAAATTTTATGCATCAGTCTGACATTCTATGGAAAGTTTAACAACAATATATTAGCCAAGGTGCACACAGACCCTTTCATGCTACACATCTCTCTACTCCTGTGGTCAAGTACCTTGCAGTTATTATCGCTTATTTGTTCAAGTGGTGAGGAAATATTAAATATCACAAGTTCTCAGCAGAGACTGGGCAGTAATTATCAACAGATGGCTGCCAGTTGGGCAGACAGAGAGACAGAGAGAGCGAGTGAAAGGGGAGAGAAGAGAGGGAGAAAGAGAGGCCGAGCAGCACAGCTTCTTCAGTATAGTAATTGTTGGAAGCCCCAGGCTACCCACTGCTCACAAACCTGCTTAGGATCAGTTTGATGTTAACTGCCCAATTTTTTCCACTTTGCACGTTTTCTTAACCTTTCTTATGTACCTTAAATGACTAATGTGAAAAGTCTGTGAGAGTGACAGTATTGTAGCCCAATGGAAAAATCTTCCAGCACACTGCAATTTTTTTTTATGTTAATGATTTGAATGGGAGGTGCAACAGGTCGACATGGTTCACGTAGAAAATTCTAAATGACAGGAAGATTCTACCCTGCCGACTGTCTTACTGAAAACACTGTTCATTTTGTTTTGCTTAAGCCTGTGCTGTTAAGAAAATACCTCACCATGTGTGGGTTCTGGACACATTAGCCACTTAGAGGAAACCTTATATGGAAAGAATCATTTAAAATCCAGCAAATTACTGAACTAGATGTCACTGTCACTCATAACCTTTTCACCTCCCCTCCCATAGTCTAGTTTAAATAAAAGCCTACTGAAAACTGAACAATTCTCAAACATTTGTCCATACATATGGAATATGTTTCAAGCATATACAGAAAAAAACACGAAAAATTGAATTGTTCTCTTAAATTCGTCCTTTTTTCCCAGAAAGATATAAAGGTACGATATCCATAAACATTTCTCCAAACACCAGAACAAATATGAAAGTTTTATTTTGAAACCTTATTTTAATAGTAATTATTAATATTGCTAAAGAAGTAAAGTTACAGTAGACTTAAGTAAAATTATACTGTATATAATTAGTTTAAAAGTATATAATTATACCTGGAAATTGACATTGTAAATTTTATATTTTATCAAGTAATTAAATAAAAATATACATTTTTATGGCAAATATTTATGACATATTTCTACGACAAATATATCTGGTTGTTTATTAGCCTTGTGCTTAGTATTGTATTGTGCTTAGTATTAAAATTTGGTACATTGTGTTATAGAGTAAAATATTTTAAATAGTTTTTTATTATTTATACAAATGGGGTAAAACCCAAATTGTCTAATATAACTTTTGAAACGAATTGATAAAAATATGTGCCTGTACTGTAAAATCTATGGTATAAGAAAGTCATTTTGAAGTGTTTTCCTTATCTTTATTTGCCCCTGGCTGCCAATGTTTTTAAGCTCTTTCATATGAAAAGGCTATATAAAATGTGAGACATAATGTGCCTTTCCATTTGACAGTCCAGTCTAACTGCAGATCTAAGGTCATCTCAATAAGATAGGTGGTCCTGACTCACCATGTCGTTCAGGTAACTGAAGTGTTACTTGCACAATACCCTACAGATTCAGCTGTCATTTACAGATTTTTTTTCTTGTCAGTTTTTTTTTATCTTAAACTTGACTTATTTAAATTCCTATCTTGAATAATCGTTTAGTGCTCATTTGGTCCTTTCTTTTAGGAAAGGAAGGTGTTTCTGCATCACTGACCAACTGTCAATCATTTTATTTCTGAAATAAGATCACACTTTCACACACAAAAATGAAAGATATGAACTGAAAAAAACATTGAAGTGAACCTTACAAAGAGTTGCTTTCATAGCTGGACTGAATAAAGCAGCCTGATGTTAACTCAAAATAAACCCCAGGCAGAAGAGAGTTCAGAAGTTAATATGTACAGTTGACCTTCTCACTAAGGGTATGTCCTTTTGTGGGCAGCGCTCTGGGTGGGCGAGTGCATTGTAAAGTGCTTAAAAGAAGACACTCTTCGATCTTAAGAGAAGGGGTGAACTGTAAGTATTACTTTACACTTAATCATGTTGTAATAAGGACACACTCAGTGCCCCTGTTTTTATTCCACTCTTAAAGGTCTATCAAATAAAAGGCTGTCTTTTGTTAAAATTACTTTCTAATATTGAATTACTTATTTCTTTACTTTGCAACATAAGTACATTCGTAATAAAAGTATATGAAAAATTCGCCTTGGGCCTTGCAGGGGCAGTCAACATCATTTCTGACCTCTCATATCCATGACAGTAACTCTAACCACATCACAGATTTAAACCTAAAAACAATTTCTAGCTCTAGTCAAAACGAGGCCAAGTGAATATGTTAATAAATGGAGAAAAATTGGCACGGTAATTATTTTAAGAAAAGAAACATTTCTCCACATGTGCCTGAATGTGGGCGCCATAAAGTCCCCTCTGACATGTGAGATGACCACATGCTGGTACTAAGGCAGTCTGTCTTGTATGGTCCCTAGCTATTTAATGCATTATGTTACTCTGAGAAGTGGTGGTTATACAAAACCAAGTTTTCTTTGGCCACTGAAAAAGCTGTCTGCCTATCAACCACGTTTTTTTTGCTGAGTGCCAGTCAAGACCAACTAATGTTTTATATATATATTTTATATATGGTTTGTAAAATGTCAGCTTACATATTTATAATGTATATTCACATAATCCATCCAGAAAACCACGTAGTAGATGAAGTTACAATCAAATCAGCTTTCAGTTTATGCACAAAGAGATTTTGAAACACCTAGGAGGAAGATTTCAATACAATGGATTCCAGAGAGATAAATGGAAAACAATGGATTATATTTAAATCTGTACAATTGCAATATCAGGAGGAGCATGGAGCATGCATCAAAGCAGGTCTCAAAACAAATATAGAAAGATGAATACATTTTCTTATAAAAACGATTAATGGAAGGCTAATCATAATTCTAAAGATGTCTACCAATGTGTGCTGTGTGGTAGAAGTTATATATGAAAAACAATGATCCTCAGTGCAAATATACAAAAACTAAGAAATTAAACAAGCATTTAACTATGTATGGTTAGAATTTCAAAAAAAGAAAAAGGAACAAATTGTTTATTGTAAATCAAGGTCAATCTTTATCCATTGCTAGATAAAGTCTGGATACTGTAGCTGCATACATCATGACTAAATTATTTAATACCAAAGAATCCTGTTATATTCAATTAATATCTTCATGAAAATAGAATAGCACTAGAGTAAGAACACATGATAAACAGGACCGGTTTCACACATTTTGTTGTCATAGGCAAAACATTGAAATGCGCCCCCTGTATGCATTTTAAAACATGCACAATGCACCTGTCAAACGTTTAAAATAAATCATAATCATACATGTATCTACAACTTTACCACAAATATCAGCATTCAGCTGTCATGAAAGCCTAGCTAGACATAGAAACAAAAAGGATTGTGAAATTCCAGCTTGTTTACATTGTTCAAGAACAACGACATTGTCATAGAAATAAACAGAATTTCCAGATGTTTAGACAGTCAATCACAGGCCTGATACATGGACATAATGACACTTTTGGTGTGAGTGGAGATTTCCTGAGGAATCACTGAATACTGTAGCTCAGTGAAAATGTATACAACGACTGTACCTGAGAAATCATGTTCAGGGTTTCAGGGTCAAACACAGATCAAAATGCTTCTCATTCAAATCACAGTAGGAAAGGATTTACAGATTTCTGCATATTAAGGAAGTACATGGTCAAGGTACATATCATGTTGACAATTGGTGAGTGAACAAATGAAAAGTGAATGGGTAGTGGGTTAAAAAGGAAAAAAAGAAATCTTGCGTGCAACAGCAATTTTCAAATGGTGAATCACTTTGTTCAGGCAATGAAGGCAGGCCAGCCAAACAGACCCTTAAAGAGGTATTTAAATGCATGCCTGCAGCAGCATACACTCAATGACCTCTTTATTTGTTAAAATAGATTATTTTAAATAAATTACAGAGCACTTTCACTGAATAAACAGAGCCTCAGTGGCTGTGGCATGCGTTACATACTTAATGTAGCCGCAGAAATCCTAAATGACTAGTGAGCTGTGTAATCGCCTTTGATTTTGCTGATAGGACCCGATTCTTTAGGTAAAAACCAAGTCATTGAGGGCTGAAAGGCAACACCACCTAGAGGAAAATAGAAAGTTTAATCTGGAATATATACTTATAATATTTCACAAACCACAAGCATGGAGCATTCCATTAACTGAACACAAGGCAGCCTCAGAAGTGAATGATCTGCTTGTCATTCTTACTTCAGCTTGATAGGTTAAATGACTCCTGTGTTTATGTTGCATAAACCCACTTAAATAGTGCAAAGTGCAACAGCATCGATCCTTAATTTTTCTTTTCAAGAGAATTCTGTTTCTTTCTTTTTCATGATATAAAGCTTGCCTTCACCTACAACAGTTGACTGCTGGCATGTTTTACAGTGTCAGTTTAGGTTTTCTTTTAAAATAATTTTAAGGTGTTTTTTTAGTGATGGAACACGAAAAAGTGGTCTAAACTGTATGTTATTCTAAATTTAAGTAGATTTATTATACAGTATAGAATTGAAATGGGAATTACAGTCTGAAGTATATCTTGTCTACAATCCAGATAAATTAATTCTCTTTTTTCCATAGTGGACAGTTGTGGAGACACCTCCTTCCAATAAGGGAAAATTAGCAGTATCTTCATTCTTCTAATTCTTAAGCACTAAAATGAACATTTGTTTTTAATTTTTCATATTCATATTACAGGGTAATTTATTTTTTTAAAGCCTTTTTAAATAACACAAAAAGATTTGAACTCAAGGAAATTTTAGCAGACATTTTGTAGGGGAGCATGATGAACAAAGCTATTCTAATGCAAAGGCATATTCATGCATATTTGTTTTAAAATATGTGGTCATTATTCCTCTGGTTACACGTGCCCTGGCATGTACTGTATTTTTAAAAATAACAGAATTGACAAATATTTTTGAAAGACTTACTTACATAACCTTTCTAATTGAGACCCTCTTTAACAATTCTTAGTAAAATATACCTCTCAAAAAAACACTGGATATTCAGCTAATATTACGAAACCAAAATAAACCATGGACATTTTGTGAATGAATCCAATTCATTCAGTTAGGCAAACTGAATCTTAAAGGTATCATTCTGATAAATTGAAACATTCAGCAATGATGTCACTGGTAGTACAGTTAATGTCAGTGGTAGTCCAAGGTATAAATTGTGTCTGTCCAAGTGTTCACATGGGCTAACAGGTAATCTTTACTTGAAGGAACTGTGATTTGTAATGGAGAATCCAAATTCTACATATTTAGTTATCAAATCAGAGAACATTCCAAATATTATTGGAACTAATGCTTATATAATATTATTATATAAGCATTATTTACAGCAACATTAACAGCTAAGGTAAAGTTGGAATATTATTTTCCGTAACTGGTTGTAATGGGAAATGTGAGTGCTGTTATCTTGAATAATGAATCTCCTTCCATGATAGCATGTAAAGAACATGCTACGGTGTTTGATCACATTCTCTTGGTAGTGGTAACTGTGACATGAATAACATAACAAGAATGAAGGCCAGTTCTGCCAGGACCTTGGGACAGTATTACAGCAGATCAATAACCTTCTTCCACATTACATCCCAGCCTAGTATCTTTAAAGTTTAATTTTGACTTTAATTTATATAAGAATTGATATCAGTTGTGACCATTCAGCCACATGGTCCAGTGTTGTTTTCCCCTGCACCTGACTAGCCGTGCTTTTTTATCAGTCATAACTAGCGAATTTTGTGGCTGATTGGCTTTCAGACTTATTGAGTACAGGCAAAGTTTCTGTTTTTGTTCAGACATGAACTAACCAGATTCTGGTTTGTTGATCTCCTATACTGTATTTTGAAGTATAACTGACATTTCTGATTCTTTGAATTTATAAACAAAAACCATTAGATGAGTTACTGACTGAGACATTCAGCTGTGCAGATATATTCCTTTGGGTCCTAGAACTCTGAAGTGTTCAACAGCTCCTTACCTATCAGTTATACTTATGCACTGGATTAGCAGCCCCAGCAAAAACAACTTAATGCATGTCCTGTGTCAATTAATTTTACACTCATTTATACATTTTTGAAATGTGTTGCATGCATTTACTTACTTGTAAAACCACACTGTGTAATTACATGTGAAACCCTGAGCAGCAGCCAGAACTTTAGTTGTTTAAAATGTAAAGTAAACACTGTAATGTGAGTACTACTGTACTTTCAGTGCAGGTCCAAACCCATGACTGATTTTTCTTCCCAGAATATCAAGAAAATACACTAAATCAGGACAATTAGTGGTCTTTCTCCTTTACTGGGGCTAGCTCTCCAGTAATGTTGTTGAATCTTTGAAGTACAGTACTAAAAGTCTCACATCTGAAATAAAAAGGGGAAAAATACTTCAAATAACATATTTTTGCTACTCATGCTGAATTTTCTGAAATGATACCTCCATTGACCTCGTTACAATAATAAGTAAAAAGGTACAGACACAGCTTTGTCACAGTTCTTTATTACCTTTTTTATTAAAATATGTATTTATTGTAAGTCAAGTGCTTAGATTTCAACCAGATTTTTGAGTAGGTTGGTAGCACTATATTGGCTTTCTCTTTTATTAAAAAAACATGGTCTTTTAAGACGCATTGTCATTGTTTTTAAATCTTTATATAAATTATATTTATATTGCATCATGTTCTAGAGTAATGTGTAGATGATGTTTGTCCTGAAAAAAAGCTTGAATTTCTTGAATAACATTCCAGTTTGAACCTTTCTCTTAGACACTGTTTCACCTAAAATGCTTTAATGTTATAAGTTTCAGTTGTGATTCATGGCCGTTTTGTGATTACAAATAATTAGGAAAAACTGTAACAGAGTTATGAATAGAAATTTCTGTGACTCGCTAATGTTTAAATGACCACTTTGAAACATGCTAACAGAACTTCACAGTTCTCTCTTTGGCAGCCATAATTGAATTTAATAGCCCTTGCATAGACATAAGGAAACTCTTTGACACCTACACCAAATTCTCTAATGAAATGATCAAATAAGCATAATCTAGTCTTAGCAGGTTAGTTCTGGCAGTATTTTGTATTATAACAATTTCTCTTTTAACTTGTGCCAGCAATGTGTCCAACCATGTCTAAAAGTCTTACAAACATGTTCCATTTGTCTTCAAGTCACAGCTTTTAATCAAGACTGATTTTGGCAAGTACTTAGAGCATGGGTAACTATTACCATAATCAGCAGTGACAGTCTGTATTTTTTGGTTTTGAGGGACAAAACAATGGAATCATGTTCCTGTCCCTCATTTTAGCCAAATAGCCCATAAATGATACTTCTACAATTCTTCACGTATGTTTTTAAAGATCCTATTACACACAAAGTATGGTATTATTTCTTAAAGAAAAGGACTCTGTTTCTTTTTTTCTTGAATGCATGTTTCTCAATGTTGATTTAATTTCTGCAACTTATTTATCAAGTAATGAAATGACTTAAAAACATAATAATATGAGATGCTGAAAATACATTGCATGTGTTGCAGGAGTATAAAAAGATTATAAATGTCCTACAAAGACCTTTAATTTAAAACACCTATTTAATTTGCCTTTACTATGCAATTTCATAACAGTCTCACATTCGTATTTTTGTTAAATATTATATTGTTATCCTTATGTAAATATTAATAGTTTCATGATTATGGGCAGCACAATGGCACAGTAGTTAACATTGCCCTGGTTCAGTTCTAGACCTGGGGTTCTATCTGCGTGGAGTTTGCATGTTGCACTTGTGTTCACTTGGGTTTCCTCCAGGAGCTCTGGCTTCATCCTACAGTCCAAAGACATACTGGTAAGTAAACGTGCTTCTGGGAAAATTTGCCCTGGTGTACTGTATGCGTGTACATGTCAATGTCTGTGTGTGCCTTGCGATGGACTGTCATCTTGTCCATGATGTTTCCTGCCAATGTGCCCATTGCTTGCTGGGAAAGACTCCAGCTCCACCGCCACCATGGTTAGAAAATGGATGGATGGATGTTTAGCGATTTGTTTATGCTGAGATCTCATTTTAATCAGTAAAGCCACCCAAGTGAATAAAAGCTAACGTGAAAAAAATGAAGTGTTAATTTTTTTTTTACCCTCTGGCTTTAAAAACAGAGCATTGCTGCTATTTTCAGCTGCTGCGATGGTCATGATGTCATCAGACAAAGTATGCTTATTTTTTAAGACTCTGTGGGGATCCTGCATGTGTAAAACAGCCTAGTTTCAGACTCTTGTTTGGTTACATTTGACTTTATGGGAGGCAAGAAACAGGTTTTACTTGTCTGTGGACTCTCTTTATGAAAGGGGTCTGACAGTGGGAACAGAAAACACCACTGCTTTCCAGTTTTAAATATATACTGATATGTAGTCTGTTATATTTCTGCAAGTGCACCCTATTATGCTACCTTTCAAGTACTGTGCCACCAGGGAGCTCCCTTTTCTGGTTTTTGTTGCCGTTGGGCTTACTAAGCAATAATAGTGTTGTTTTAAGGACTTAATTTAACTAGTGCATAAACCGAATATGTTGAGTTAGGCATGCAATGTTTATTTGTGGAATATTTTCTGACACCTCGGTACAGCATAACCGTCCAAGTCTAATTATGCCCCAAGTACTGCTTAAAAGGTACTTGACATACAAAGACCATCCCACCTGCACTTATTACAAACAAAGGCGTGCTGAATTTTGAAACATCGGAGGCAACATTGCCTGTAATGACTGAGCTTCTGAGTTAAAATTGGAATATTTTAAGAAAGGTAATTGACATCCAGTGTCTCTTTTTGTGTGATAAATTTAACAATTCAGAATCTGTCTCATTATGAATGTCCCATGTCTTACATTTCTCTGTAAAAATGTGTCCTATACTCAGCGTTCCATTACACCTTTTTGTTTAACGTGATTAAAGTGTATGTTTGGTTCACCCATCTTTATTTCCAATTGAGCACTTTGAGATGATTCCTTTTAAAAGTACTATACTGTATTATTATTATTTTAATCACTTATTGAATCCAGCAAGTTAAGATTGATATCTCATGCTAGGTGTTGAGTCATTCCTATTCTAAATTTATATAAACATGAAAATGCAAGATGAATATTGGATCCAATAGTATGTGCTGCATTTTATGCAATATATTAAACACTGACTATAAAGGCATCTGCCACTGGCACTTAAATACTCAAATCAATAATAATGGATCTGAAGTACTCTTAAATAATTAGTGTAAAAAACTCATTTGGAAAGTCAAACATAATTTAGAATTCATAAAAAATGTCAAGAACAGTAATACAGTGTAATAATTCAGGGTTAGACTAAAAGCAATTTTAAATACCAATGCTTCCAGTGACTTGAATTATATGAATGATACCCATGGGCATAAAACCTGAGGTGTGAGAAACAGTCTTCACAGACTCTTACAGGCTTTTTGTCTGCTTTCTTTCAAATAGCAGGCATGTTAAAACATAAAGTAGGAGATGCTGAAAGATCAGAAAAGTGCAATACAACTGGCAACACTCTTGTTTTAGACAAGACTATTGAGCATTGTCCCACTCTTTGTAAAGCTTTCATCAACCTCTTTATTCAAGTGCTTTTACCGACTGCCTGCTCTAGTAAATCTGCCTAGGCCTATCGTCTTGTTCAATCTCCAGAAGTCATTTTTTTCACCTTACACTACTGACTTACTCAGAGGCTTTGTACACTGAAAGTTCAAAGAATTAAAAAGGTATGGGTTTTTCCTTCCTTTTTTGTTGGTTGCCCTTGGGTGAGTAGTTTATGTTTTGAACCCAGAAACAGGTAAAGCCTCTACAAAAAAGCAACAGAATGGTCCTTATTCTTCAATTGACCTTGAGAGAGGCCCTTTCTTCAGGCCATCTGGGATCACACAAGAATCACAACAGCTGCCGAGGCCTTCCATGACCTGTTGTCAAGGACACATGTGGGAATTAGGAAAAGTGGACTTGTTTCAAACAATTATATAAATTACTTTAATATTGTAAAACAAAAAAATATATAAAATGTAGGCTGTCAGCTTAGATTTCCACTCATGATTTGCGTGAGTTTTCACTGAGGAGAGTAGGGGCAATTTGGAGATTTTGAGTGCCAGGTGTTTCAAAATTGTATCACTGCATTCAGCCATGCTTTAAAAATCATCTCTAATAAGCACCTGTCAGAAAAAAAAAGACCTTTACTATAAGGCTTGAAATAGACACCTTTTATTAGATGTCAGTTTGTTAAGGAGTAATTGAAAGATGTTTGGAATTTGAGCAGGAAGTTGGCTCTTCTTTTTTTTCACAATTATAGATGACTAGGATTTAGCCCACTATTACACTGACACATTGATACTCCAGTTGGGATTTATAGCACAAAGCATTATTTTTTCTTAAACAATTTTCTCTGACAAAACTGACCTTATTGATAATGATGTGGAAAGAACTGCCACAATTGTCTCTTAGTTGATTACTTGTCAGTGCAGACATGAAAGATACTACTTCACATTAGCCAGAGGAAATGAACAAAATTAATCTTGGCAAACTAACGAAAGCATGTCATCAGGGAAAGGAATTACAGTAAATTCATAAAATGTGCAGCTTTTTATAGCAAGACAAATTATCATCTAAAGATTGTTATAAAAGCCTCCCTTGACATTTAAGAAATCTAAATATTATGTACTGTATACTCAGATAACTGGAATACATGATTTATGTTACAATACTCTCATCCAAATTTATCAGTATGTAGTATACTTCAACAGGTTTATTTAAACAACATATGTTATACTGGATTTTAGACAAATAATAAATAAGTTACTGTATATTAAGTGTGTTTAATGTAGATATCACTGAGAACAAAGTAGATAGGGATGATTGTCTGTTAAGAATAATAATTTTATTTTAATATTTCATATAATTCAAGTACATAAATACCATAAGTGCTGTAATACTCTATGCTCATATATAATGGAAAATAAAAAAGGTAAATTGTGTCATTCATTAGGTCAGTGGTGAGATTCTCATCACACATTCAAATCCATTAAAAAAGAAAACTGGAATTCCTAATGAAAACCCCATGTCAAAATGACAGCAAAATTATGGCCTGTCTACAGAATTTGTGCCTTAGTATATAATTACAAAACCATTTTAAATCATGGTAATCAGAAGTTAACTACAGTTCACATAAACTTTAGCAATATAAGTCTCAGACCTATAACTTTATAAGGCATACACTGTAAGCTTTAGCATGTTATTTTAAAGTGATTTAGAATACAGTTTATTGATTTTATTTGCCACCACTTCAAAAGTTGTACATTATATCATATCAGACTAAATCATTTCTCATGTAATGTACAAAAACTTATTGTATGAGATAGAAATAGGAATCGGTCAAATAAAGAACAGACATAACAACAAATAAGTGTCAGTAAAAGTAATAAGGCCTGTAATACTGAAGTGTAATGATAGCACAATTTGAGCAAATGTAGTAAGTATAAATAACTTAAAGTCATAAATGAAGTTGAGTAATATTGCTTACAAGAATATATTTATAATATACAGACAGAAAATATATTACAGTCAGTTAATCATAGTTTAGAATGTACCTTTCATAATAGTAGCATTATCTTACTGACTATACTATAACTCAGCAGTAATATAGTATTACAGTAGTAAGATATTAGTAACAGTAGTACATTGTTAGATGCACACTGAAATATCTTAGGAACATAATTCTGGATTCAAGGCAAACTTTAAATGGAATAAACCAAAGTTTATTCTGTAAGCTTTGGTTGTAACATTATACAATAGTATGTTCCTGTATTGTTACCTACAGTATACTGTAGTGTAGATTCCATTTTGAGCTGTATAGTCATTCAATATGTATATTCCTGGTGAACATTTTATTTTATTTTAAAATAAACAGTGGTCCTACACTGACACATGTAGACAGTTTTGATTATGTTAGGCAAAATGTTGTAGTCCTATTGTTATGATTACCGGAATTGTTGCCTGCTTATATCATAAAGTATGTAACAGAATGTAACAGTTCAGTTGTATATTTTTAAGACGATAGTTGGAGATGTTGCAAAGAGATGTCAGAATGTTACAAAATCCACAGCTAACAGTTAGATGCAGTCTACAATTATTATGCAGTCAAATGTCGCAATGTGAAATCCTAAATCTGAGGTACATTATGCATACTTTGTTCTATTAAATAAATACAAGTTGTTTTATTGTTGTGGTCTAATATTCTTAAAACATTGCACAACACTCTGGAAGTGGTGAAACCTAATGTTGTAAAATGATACCCCACAACATTCAGAGATTACAAATTAGTACAATGTAAACTTAATAAGTTGTCGAGTTTTAATCAACTAAATATAAATAAAGTTGGAGAGACGGCTTAACAGTTATAAACGCAGCTGCAGCTGAGAATAGAAGACATAAATATATCTGTCAAGCAGACAGCTAATACAAGACTGAAACAGGGTTTCACAATCTTGATCCTCGTGACTTATTTTTATTTGACTTTCCTTTCCAGTTGAATTGATCAGTTAATTGAGTAAAACTGTAATAAACATCGTTAATAAACAATGACAAAGTTGATTTTCTGTGAGGTATTTGTCAAATGAGATTAGTTTTATCTACTCTAAGGACTTGGTTATGATTGGTGAAGGTCAAATATGTCTAAATATGTTAAACCATAAAACCTTAAGAGGGTGTACTTACCATACTTTTTCACCACACTGTGTTATACAGGCAAAAGACTTTTAATCATGCAGGTTTGGTTAGAGCATAAAGCTGACGTAAAATAAAATGATTATTTGCATATATCAGTAGATTAAGATACATGTATTACAAAAAAGAAAAAAAAATTAAGTCACAAGAAAAACAAAAGTGTATGCTATTTCATAACCACATTTAAAGAAAAGGTGACATACTGATAATGACAATGAAAATGATCTGTTGAGTAAATATACTGTAATGGTTATGCAGTAGCCCTCATTTCACAAATACTCACTTTTTCACTATTCCATTAAGCTCATTATTAATATTGTGTATATTTGTGATTTGGAGTTGTCTCCTTTTTTATATCCTGTACACTAACGCTCTTGTTGAAATAATTATTACATTGACTTGTGACAAAGATTCTGTCAAGACTTTGCATATAGAGGATCCCTACTTTTATAAAGCAACAGCCAGCTCAGTGATGTCCCTCTCATCCCACAGGGACTCTCTTGCATTCTGATCTGTTGATATAGCAGGTCAAAACATGACAAAGATTAATGGAGGTTTGGATGACAGTGCTGAAACACATGCTGGAGAAGAGATCTTGAAGTGTGAACAACATGACACTGTAAAGCAAGATGACATATCATAGCAACAAACCCACTCCTAAAGGTGATTATAATGCTTCAGCACATTATTGTGTTGTCTCCACCAAAATTTAATAATTTTCTTACATAGGTTTGGAGTTTGGAGTTTCTGCAATATACAAATGTCCCGACATCACCAAATTAGGCTCAAGGAACAAATTCATCAGAAAAAACATCCTTTACCAATATCTGCTGGGTTGTCATCCACGCTATAACCAGCAGTTATGCAGCCCTGATGTGGACTGAGTCATTACGTTACCAATGTACTGTAGAGTTATCTAAATAGGACATTTCAGCTGTCATGATAATAAAAAAATAGAGATTTCCAGCTGTGTGACTACATATAGTTGTGTTGTTTCGCAGAAGGTAAATTTTACATGGTCCCTCCTTGACCAGTACGTACAATTTACTGGGTAATGGTCGATAATTAATGGTTATACTAGTGGATGTTTGAACTTTAAACTTTTAAGAATCTTTGTAAAAGAAAATATCTTAACTTGGAAAACATAATTTTATTATGTTTTTATTAGCAATAGTAATGATAATGTCATTTCAATTGTAAGATAGGACTAAATATAATTATAAAATATTAAGCAATGTAAAGATAAGGTTTGCACAATGTTGCAAATAAGGGAGATGTCATCTTTGTCTTTAGAAAAGATCAATATAGACTTTATTCTCAGTAATTAGGTTCATAAATCCTATTATTGCACAAAGCATGTGCAAAAATTTGTCCACAAAATTACATATAGTTAGATCTATACTAAGAGATGTTAAAAGTGCAACATATGCAATTGGTTACAATATTAATTTCTTGTTTCTTTAATGTCTCTCAGTGTAGAATGTGAAATCTTTACCATGTCTTGTGTTTACCTAGTAACAGCAGCAGAGGGAGTCTTTTTACTATGTTCTGAACATAGCAGTGTGAATTTATTAATTCAAACTTTCACCAATATGTTTTCTTTCTTGATGACAGTGTAGTGAAACCCATACAACCTGATCAACATGAATCTTGAATAGGCATGAATGGGCAACATGAAAATGCTCCTAAACTGAACAAAAACAAAAAAGTTTATCATCTTTGTGTTCCCCAAATGCTTTCTATCTGCACGTGGGCATTATGATTTACTCACTGAAACACCAAGTGAAGTGTGAATAGATCCAAAGTCATTGGACTTACTCTGGCTTACTCTGTGGAAAATAAAAGACAATGCAAACACTACTTCAAGAAACATAGCAAGTTCATTCGAGTCCTACCAAAAACTGTTGTAAATCTGGGGGATTTTTAAAACAATAGACACCAATTATGTTTTAATATGAACAGGGGAACATCATTTTATGTTAATAGTCTTTATGGAGATGAACCCCCAGTGCACTTATATTTTTTTTTTAACTGAATCGATCTTGTCAGCCCATGATCATGACTTCTGCCATAAAGAATGTATTTCAGCAAGACAATCAACTTAAATTGCCCAAGCTGAACTATTTCCTGGATTTAAGTACTTAAACAGGGAGCTACCATCAACAAAATAGCAGACAATCACTCTGTGACCTTGGTTATTGTCTCGTGGTACTGTACGTAGCTAAAAAATATGGGGTTCAAAACTGAGCCTTATGACATAACAGATGATGCATGAGGTAACCGGTTTCATTCCTTATAGGAAAAACAATACTGAAATGTAAATGTTGTCATCCTGAGTCTGAACCAAATAGTTACTGAATGTAGTGTTTTTGTTAGAAATTGCAACTGAAGGAGAGCAGTAATTCAAATGTATCTGGACCTAAATGCAATAAATGTGTCTCAGTGTTCTACATGGTACAAAACACAAACAGTAATGAAAACACAAAATGAAACCTTTGCAGTTTCATGTAACCATGGTGATATGGTTGATATGGTGATATGATGGATGGAATGTGTCACCACAATGTAAGTATCCTTGGAACTGCAAGTGGCCCCAGGTGGAAGTAGTAGTAAGAATTTTTTTCAGACGGGTATGACAATAATCAACAAATATAAGATACTGTACAATACCTCTACAGTTGCAACTTCATTGTAGTGACAAAAACAAAAAAAATAAAAAGCAGATATGGAGAGACAAAATATCTGAGTTTAATGTGAGATTAGTGTATCATTTTTCAATGTCTGCTCTTTTAATTTTGCTATCCCAAGTCCTTTAAGCTGTTGTTTATCTACTTTATATGGTGCCTAAATCCTAAATATTTAAAATTGTTGTTTGAGCTTCATGTTTATCCTAAATTGTTTCTCTTAAATATTTTAAATACAAATTAATTTTAGAGCAATATCATTAAGCATATTATTATATAACCGAAATAAACATATTATTTAATTGATTACGTTCATTAGCTTTTAAATA
Organism: Atractosteus spatula; assembly: GCF_055471065.1. Lineage (NCBI taxonomy): Eukaryota > Metazoa > Chordata > Actinopteri > Semionotiformes > Lepisosteidae > Atractosteus > Atractosteus spatula. The sequence goes on along the minus strand of NC_142706.1, from coordinate 35,392,297 downwards.
AACATTTTAATATTCGTATTGATGGTAATAACTCTTGTAAGAGCAGTTGGTGTTTTTAAACCTTTTTAAATCAGTACTGGATAGACACAATTACATAGTTCCCTTTTTAATTAATTAATTAACAAATCATTAAAATGTCATTTATTTCTTAAAGGGCATAGAGAGAATGATCAGCTGCACTTTTATATTTCTCAGACCTGACTTTCATTAGGAATGAGACCGTTGAATGTTTTTGTAAGGGTGAAAGGAACATTGTGGGATCTGAAAGCCAGAATTCAAAATGAATGTTATACAATTAATCCCTAATCACCTTAACTTCCTTGCTTAAACAAAACGTGATTTATTTTATTCATTCGTGAGTATTAACTAATCAGGACATTAGAAATTATAGAGCTGCTGCTTTAGGTACGCTTCGGAGGCATGTGAGAGGGACAAGGCAGCAGCCATTCATGAATTCATGTAATCTCGCACTAAAACAGTTACTCTTTCTTCACAACTTTGTTTCCATCCAATCCGTCTCTAACACATACAAACCTGAAAGGCATTACTATGAATTTACATTTTCATTAGGTAAACATGAATGGAAAAACCAATAGCAAATAATTCCTGCGTCTCTTAGAATAACTGAAAAACAGAAAAATCCTGATGTAAATGTACTGTATATGCTCATTTAGGAACTAGAATGAAATAGTATGGGTGTGGGAACTGCAGTGAATGAACAAGGGGTCTCACAGAGTATTGCATATTTATTAAGTCACATTTAAGTACTATATGCAGTCACGTGTTCCAGCCAGTGTTTTTAAATATGAAAGAAAATTTAGTTGAAACACAACAGTTTATTATGCCTGTTATTTCGGAACTATGGCCAAAAGCTTGTTCACTTTTGCAATTTTTTTTTAAAAACAGAACAAATGATCCATGCATGACTGAGCATGGCCATTGACACAATTCCACTGTAGAATACAACAGCACAACAATACTGAAAACTCTAACAACTCAACAACCTACAGCTCTGGCTTCCATCATTAATCCAGCATTGTATTTTAAATTGGAGTTCTTGAATTGTAATGAGGAAATTTAACTTTATCCTGTTATGTAATGCCTGACCTTATTCTGTTGGTTAGAATAATCTGTGTTGTTCATTTACAGTGTTTTATAACAAATGAATGTACATTCATTATAAAAAATACTATAGATGACCAATCACACACCGATGATGTTTTACTTACATCATGAGGTTTTGCAGGCAAAAGAAGACCTATTTGCTGCACTCATGCAGTGTCCTGTTAATTAGAAAACCTATCATCTAAAAAACAGCAATATTCTGTATACCTACTGTACCCGTGCATAATCATGCACAGTCTGTGGGAATATATTTCAATTTGACCAAAAATCAAATAACGTAACTATGACTGTCAAAAGGCACAATGCATAATTCTGTATTTCTGTTTTGCTGATGATATATTTTTGCACACTGCTTTATGTGCTGGTTTCCTGTGCAGTTCTGGTCCTAGAGAGCCATGGTACCTACAGGGTCTGGTAAAAATGAGCACAATCAATCCAGTAACTACGTAAAACCTGCACTGTACTGATATAAAAACCCAGTTATACCAGCCTTCCAGCACCTCATTTAATTAAGACAGTTAATATTTATAGGTCCTATATTATATTCTACTGTTTGTCACCATTTCTGTATGCTGATGACCTAACCCTAACCCTGCCACTGCATTGGTTGATCCTGCAGTGTACTGTATGTAGCCCATGCCAACAGGCATTGAATATCTGACCAATGTGAGAATGCAAGGAAGGCAGTTTATTTATTGGATGTGTAATTTGATACTTTTGGGAAATCCCATGGACAGCATGGTAGTGCAGTGATTAGCATTGCTGCTTCTTAGCACTGGGGGCCTCAGTTCAGTTCTTGACCAGGGACCCTATCTGTGTGGAGTTTGTATGTTTTCCCAGTGTTTGCATTCTCCAGGAGCTCCACTTTTCTTCCACGGTCCAAAACATAATAATAGGTTAATTAGCTTCTGGGAAAATTACTGGGAATGTGCTTGTATCTAGTTGCCCTGTGCTGGATTGGTGTCCCAGCCAGGATGTACCCTGTCTTTTGCCTGTTGCTTGCCAGAAATCTGAATTAGAAGGAGTGCCATATTGTACGAGAGAGTAAAAATTGGTTTTGAGATTAGTTTAGGATTCATCTTTGACTCTCTAACTTATGAAATTATTTAATTGAGTTATTTAATTAAATGTGGGAGAAATCTACAGTAACTTGGAAATAACTTGGAACTAAAACACACCTTCATATATGAGTCTTAAATTGCTGAAAAGTTCATTTGAACAAAAAATACATTTTTTTATTGTACTATACAGTATGTGGATATTTTGGCCCAGTAATCATACAGATGTAAACACGAGTGTGACATTTGATTTTTATACATAATACACAATCTGTTGGGTTTTTTTACCCTAATGGTAAAGCTTTAAATAAGAACTCTTGCTACAATGCACACATTCATGATTTTTTAACACAGTACATGGTGTGGTGGCATCCTGCACTTAACTTTTGACACGCCTTTGTACTGAGCTTTCACCTCTGACCAGGATGACAAACAAAGCTGCACAAAGAAGTCTTTTAAGCATTTCCTTAAATATAGTCCTTTTCTTTCGCTACTCAGGTTGTAGTGAACAAGACGCTAAGTGAAAAGTATACTTGCATTTTCAAGACAGGAACACAGGTGTTCATTTCTTTGCTCCTCCCAAGTTCAAAGGCCATTTAGTCTCTATTGTCTGTAAAGCAAAACTCCAGCTTGTTAGTTTAAGCTGAGGAATGTTTGGGGGCTCTTTCCTTTTGGCTGTGTAATATCCATATCCAGTCTTAGAAATGCAATAGATAGTTAGAGATGAGTTTTAAAAACAACTTTTATTTCCATTAAATTAAAAAACATAATTCATCATCAACAATAACACCAACATCCCTTTCCACCTTCTCCCCCACCCAAGTGTAACAGCAGTGATCAAAATTGTAAACAATATGTCCCAGAACACTAAATAAAATTCCACTGCAGTTCATTGATTCCTGTAGCTTTGACATTGTCCAGAGCCACTGTAAATCCAGATCTTCTTCAAGTTGATCTTTCTTCTCTTCTTGCATCCAAGACAGTCCCTGAAGGAGCCTTTGTGCCTGACTCTGATGTGCACAGATCAGCATAGAAAGCTTTAGCATGCCTCAAAGATTGCCCCTGGCACACTCACTTTCTGTCTAATCTGGGTCTTCAAGTAGTGGATCTGTTTTCTTGGAGCCTCCTTCTCATCTGATCCAAAGAAAAACTGAGTAGGAGCAACCACTCGAGAGACAGTTTATAATCTTTATCACATCAGGACCACTTGACAAGTCTGCCAATTGCATCCGAGTCTACAAGTTCTCAAACAACCAATCAAAATTGACCTGCTGCAAAGAGCTAAGTAATGTCCTCTTTTAGCTGTCTCATAAGTACTGTATAGTTTTACTCTGAGTAACATGTCCAGTGTATTGTTGACAAAAGCATCTCACTCGCATCTTAACCACATCCCACCACAGCCTCAGTGAAGGAAAAGTATGATTTTGCCTAGTCCACTTTTCCCAGAAAAAATTAAAACATTTCAAAACATGTACAGAATTTAACAGTCTTGTTTTAAAATGCCAGTATGACTTTGAACCTTTAGGTGAGGGAACAATAAAATTAAAAACTACCATGCTGTGGTCAGAAAAACCAACTAGGTAAATATAGCAGCCAGTCACAAAATCTAATTAATGTAAATAGCAATAAAATGTATCCAACCTGACTAAGGAAACCAGAGGGGGAGACATTTAAACCTAAGTGTATTGTCTAGCAGATGAGAAGATATTCTGCTTAAACATCCACCATTTAAATAGTGAAAAATACAGTAACTACAGTAGCTCCCTGGCTGACCTAAGGTGAGGTTATTAACTGTTTCTAGCCAACTTTTAATTTCAATGCAGTTAAAATTGTCAGCCAAGTTCACAATATTCTCAGCCTGTTAAAACACTGTTCAGTAATGCTGTTTAGTAATGAGATATAGAAAGGACCACACAGACATACACTAACCAAGAAAAAACACATACTGTACAGTACTGTAATTTGAAAAAAAGAAAAAAACACAAATAAGCATTAAAACATTTTCATTGTACCTTACAACAGTTTTCAACTCCTAATGTTCTTTCTTTTACATGCCCAAAGTCTTAGTATTGCACATGACCTGCAGAGCAGAACTCATAAATAACCGAAGATCGGGAAAATAGTTAGCTACACTAATACCCTGCCAGCCTTTCATGTACCATGTCCAGATATGCACAGATACTCTCTGCACTCTATCCTCCTTTCATCTGCTGACTGCCAGTCAATTAACACCGTTCTGTTCACTCATTGAGCTGTCCTCAGTTACACTAGTCTTTGCACCACTCTCTCCTAAATAAGAACTTTCACTTGTCTTTAGATGTCCTGAAAAGGTACCTAATTTCACAACTTGCACAGTACTCATCAGCTTAAACTCTCCTGTTTGCTTCTGTCCCACATTCTTCTCTTCTTGCCCTGAAAAAGCCCATTGATTTCCTTCTTTCTGTTGAGAGGCTATTTCCCCTGATTCTATATCTTCCTGTATCTTCCTCTGCACTTCAGTCTTTACTTGCATTTCCAAGCTTAATGAAACTCCCTGTTCACCACCTTCTCCAGTATAGGAGCCATCTCAGATGGCTGAAAAGACATCCTCTGTCAGAATAGATTGTACCTACTGCACCTACTACCCTGCTGCCTTCTCAATTTATCACCTGAGATTCTCTTTCCTCTCTTTTTTGACCCTCAAATGAAGACCCAGGCTGCTCAATTCCTTGTACAGACAACTCTGTAACTTGCTCTTCTGTTGAGTGCTCCCCAGCAGTGCTGTGTTCTCCCTCATACTGCTTACATATCTAAGCCATATCTAAGTCTCTCCCATCCACATTTAAAAAATGTCTTTGCAGTCTGGGTGGGTACTAATGCCCCAGTATAGTGACGGGGACGCTATACTGTAAACAGGCGCCGTCCTTTGGATGAGACGTAAAACTGAGATCCTGACTCTCTGTGGTCATTAAAAATCCCAGGGCGTTTCTCAAAAAGAGTAGGGGTGTAACTCCAGCGTCCTAGCCAAATTTCCCATTGGCCTTTACCAATCATGGCCTCCTAATAATCCCTATCTATGAATTGGCTTCATCACTCTGCTCTCCTCCCCACTAGTAGCTGGTGTGTGGTGAGCATTCTATTATTATAACACGAGGGAAACATTGGAACTTCTTTGCATGTGCATGTTTGCTAAGTTCTCTCACCAACAGCGCATTGGGCAGGAATGGAGGAACGTTGGACACAATTATTTTTCTTGCTGGTGCTGCAAGCGGTAGAACAGTGATCAGAGCCACACCAATTACAATTACAGTATGCACCAAATTGTTTAGAATATTTTCTTTTTTTAAAAGCACAATTCTTAAAGAAGACTGTAGATTACAAAAGCCCCCCACCTTCTCAATCTCATCAACACATTTCTTCACCCTGGTACAAGGGGATGAACCCTGTCATTTTGTCAAACCCACAAAGGGTTTGGTTCCCCTTGACCAGGCCATAGCAGCCAAGTCTGCTGACAAAAACTTCACCCAAAGTATTATGTACATCCTTTCTAGTGACAGAAAAAAACAGTAAAAACACCTACACTGTAGAAAATAAAGAAATAGAGAAAAACAAAAGAAAGGGAGAGAAAAAGGTTGGCCTACTCCCAGACACTCACCTCCTGGTGTGTACCCACAAGCTCCCAACAGACACAGCAACAGACATCACTAACAGATGACAGAGGGAGACAGAGTTTCTTTAAATTTCCATGTCAAGCTCCAAACTTTCTTTTTTTACTTCCCACTTCTACTTTTACTTCTGAGGTTTATAGGTTTCCAAAATGGGAACCTATCCAAACATTACTAGTAATCCTAGTGTCAGTAATTTAATGCTCAGGTGTGAATGGATTTTCAAACAAGCTGGGGAAGCCAGATGAGTCGTGAGCCAACTGTAGGCTTAAATAAATATGATGCTGAGAAGAAACGTCTGCAGCTTGGTTTGATACAAGTAGTTGTATTTATGTTGTGGCTTCTGGTGGTTTATTAAATTCTATTAAAACCATGCTGACCATTTCCTTGCTTAGTTCCTGGGTGAAAACTAAGCCACAGAAAAATAAGTAATGAAAATAAAGTTATTATATGTATAGTTACACTGAAATCCAACCACTTGTTGTTGTTTTAATGATACATTATTTAGTAGTAGTGCTTTATATATTGCAAGTCTCAGAATTTACATCTACAGAATAAACTAACCTTAGTTTGTGCTTTACAAATCACAATCATAGATCATAGAAAACTGGAAAGAATAAATTGCACTTTAATTTTCAGTGAATTATATTTTTATTTCTGCTTTAATTGTAAAACATACCCAGTACCTAACTTTACAGAATCAAACTGAAGTTGAGCTTAGGATTCTCCATTTTCCTGAAAATTATGAAAGCAAATTGTTTTTATCATCCAGCTGGTCATCACCATCATATATACAGTATAGTGTTAAATTATATTTGTTGCTACTGAAATCAAGAACCAAGCCTCCTGACCAGAGTGTTAGTTAAAATTACTTCAAATAGGTCTGGGATATATCTCCTACTTTCCTTCTACAAGGTTACCACTGGCAAAAATGTATTTTCTTTTTACATTGAAAATGTGTGTTGTGCTTATGAGTCATCTGTGATTTCCTGGGCTTTCTAAACAGGCGCTCAGCTTGTCTACCTGAATGCCATACATTCCATTATGGATTTATAAAAACTTAACACCTTGACTTTTATACAAAAGAAACTGATTTGTTTTCATTCCTCTATATATTTTGCATGCAGACCTTTTCCAAGCCTTTCTTAACGTGTTGGCACTGTTTATAGTTCAGGATCAGCAGAGCAGCCCTGAAAGCCCTGGAAGCCCAGCCCTCAGTGAATACTTACCATATAAACAGGACCAGGTGGGCAAAATAATGCACATTGTATTATCTGATCTTTAGTGGCCAATGAATCAACATTGTTTATATCAGAAGGTTACATGAAAGGTAATCTCTGTCAAAAATACAAAAGCTTAAAGAAAGAGCTAGATTTATAAGAAAATAGAACAACACTTATTGGGACAAACATGATCTATTTAATTAGGCAATCTCTTCCCATATTAATTCTTTTTTTTTTAATTGAAAAGCAGCATTTTTTTAGGTTAAGAAAACATGTTCCCGACAGTGCTGCATACAAACAGATTGAAATGTTTCAGGAGTCTGAAATGTTGCCACATCATTCTTCAATAAGAAAATAGGTTCTAGTGGGGAGCTGCATTAGTAGGCAATCCCAAAATAGGGAAAGGTACTGTAGAGGTTAATTCCACACTGAAAAGCAGAAAGAAAAAAATGCCTGAAAAAGGCTCAACAGCCAGAACACTTTGTTTTTTGGTTTCTTTCCACTTTTCAATGTATTATAATCCTCTACTTGTTCTATTGTTGAAACAGTTTCATGTATGCTTCACCAGTGTTCCAATATGGGTGCAGAATGGATCTGTGTAAACCCCAGGACACTAAGACAGATGTACAGTCCAGGTCAATTGTGTCAGCCTGAGTATAATACCTCAAGACACAGAGACTGTATTTGAAAAGATTCAATAATAAATCAATCATTTCAAAGAACTTAGTGAATGTAGGCTGTAAGTATTTTAAGTCCCTTGCCAAATACACACCATTTTAAAATCCCAAATTATGTTTAAGAGGAAACCACATTAATTTTGTATTTGCTTTCTGTTCTTGTTTTGTCATCAGCTTGGTTAACATCTTTGTAATTTTATAAAAACTAAGAGCAAATTCTGCTCTTAATTTTGATATAAAATTAAAAAATACAAAAAAAAATTATTTTGATGTAAATATATCCTGTTCATCATAATGAAAATATCATTTTGATATGTAAGTGCATGTACCCATAACATTAACAATGTTTTTTTTTAAATGTACTCTTGCACTTTAGTGCAGTTTTCACCAAAGCCACATTAATTTAATGTCAATTTTATGTGATTGTCTTCTAGTCCAGTTTCTCATTAAGTCTTTCTTCCCTGGCTCTTTCAGGTGAAAACACTGCACAGTGTGTGTAGAACTCTATCTGCCTGGCCATCATTCTATGAATAGCATGGCAAAAGCCAGAGCACAAAGGGAGAGGGTTAGGGTGTTCCCCAAGCAAGGTTTTGAGAGCAAGCCTTTGGTGTAAATATTTATTAACTCATCAAATATTTAGTTGCACTGATCATCACTCCAAATGTTGCATGTAGATGATACCACTATCTGCACAGAAGGTTTTTTTTTATCTGGGTATTGTGGAGCAGACTGATCAGCGTTGCACTGAAGGCTATACCACGCACTAAAGACCATTTCAAAACATGATACCTAATAAAAAACATTATGTTAAAATGATGTAATTCGCTTTCTTGGTTGACGATGATGAACTTCAGGGGACTAGAGCTAAAAGGCACAAATTCATAAAGCTGCTTCTCAGACTGGCCCAGAATTTCCTTTAGAGCTGGAGTTTCCAACTGAACCTTCTAATTTATGTCTCCCTAAAAATGTTGGCACCTTATCATATATTAGTTAACAGATTCATTTATTTTTAATGAACTATACATAAATAAGGACTAGATTACCTAAACATCTAGTAGAGTTCTGGTTGTTGAGTATTCCTCTCAGTACTATGTAGACTAAACAATATTAATTACCATTTTGCTTTTTTTTATTATCTTATTCTTTTTAATCTAACTAGGTTTAAACTGTCCCTGAGAAAAAAAAACAGAAATACAGTATAGCTTATCTGCTCTCTTTTCTGCATTGTATTCCTGTCTGATTACTGAATGAGTGTGTTCTTTCATTATTTTGTTCTTCCTGTTTCTCTTGATACACATACAGTACATTGTATATATAATCAAACTTCAAAATATGACAATCCACCTTAAAAATGTTGTTTTGTAAGACTTTGTGTAAAACTTCACCATTAAATGGGCTGATGAGAGTTGTAACACAGATATTAAAATAAGACCATTATAGTGTTTTATTTCTTCATGATTGTCTCTATTTATTGTCTGATTGTCTATATCTATGCAAAGGAATACTGCATACCGTGGTCTGCAAATTTTATCTAGGCCACATTTGGCATTTCTTTTAATCACATAAATTAAGCCTTATTGGTTTAATCAATTTCCTAACATAAAACACAACATGTGCAATAATTCTCATAATTATCCAAAGTCTATGACTGGCAGAAGACCATGCCATGTAAACAAATTTTGTTTGTATGTAATGTTTCAAATTACATTCAATTGTAATGTCCGTACAAGCTGGTCACCAGTTTCACTCATCGCATCAGAATAAATTAAGTGATAAAGTAAGCAAAAATAATTTTGCAAAGGTTTGGGAGTTCCATCATTCCCACTCAATAAAGTAACACTATCTGCAAACCCTCCTAAATAAATAATTGGGTTTCCAAAATTTATTCAATAATTGAAAAGATAATTTGGTCTGCTTAATTGCTTGTGGAACATAAAATTTTTAACAGTGTTCTTAAGTGTGCTGCATCAAGGTCCACTTATAATGATGACAGATCAGTGTTTGTTAGATAAGGTGTCAGAAGACACCTTGTCATATTCACAGGACTCAAAAAAGGTGGATCATGTTTTCTAAGCTGAGCAGGTCATGCTTTATCTTTTTTCATGCTCCAGTAGGGAGGACTATGAATAATTAACAGTTTTTCTCAGGTAAAGTGCAAACTTTTATCATGGAGTAGTTTGGTGTTCTTTTCAATTTCCTTTCACTTACCATTTGAAAACATAGCAGAAATTTAACCGTAGTGCTGAAGCAATACAGTTCACATTGTGTACTGTATGTGACACATGTAGCCGATTTCCCTGTAAAGATACAATGTACTCTTTCTTTTCTTTGAATATAGACTGTACATGTACAGTAGGGAAAATTAATAAGAAGTAATCTCTCTATTTTTTAATAATAATAAGATGAGGTTTATTTAATAAGTCAAACTTAATTTCTCAGTACCTTAAATATCTGGACAGTTTTTCTTATCAATTCTACTGTAAATCATTACAGGACCTGGGTTTCCAAGCACATAAAACTGTTTAATTTGTCCTTTCAGTATAGAACTAGATGAGGCATACTGTATACAGTATATCTGAAATATAGACAAAAAGGCAATCTTGGAAATTATCTTAAGATTGGGTTTCTGACTGCACTGGCAATAAAATTATATAATTTAAAGGTAATAGGAAACACACACCTTCACAAGATGCAAATCAAAAAGTGACTGGACTTCTCTGATTTGTCAGGAGGTAATCATTCTCAAACAAAACTAAAGAAAGAGGAACCATTTTGTGTCTGAATGGAGCTAAGTTGCAAGTTTATATAACCTTCGACACACTGCTGCCAAAGGATTTTCGCTGACATACACAGTTACCCAAATACAACAAGTTTCTACATGTATTCAACAACCAGATATTCTCAGAAATTTAACAGCATCTAATGAAATTCACAGTAAGAAAAAAACATCTGAAATCAGTTTTCCTCAAAGTCAATATTTTGCTAAGAAACCAATAAAATGATGGTTTTTGCATTACTGCTTTCCCATTGTACGCGTTTTCATGAGAAACATTAATCAGTCTAAATCTGTTTTATACATAAGCTTAACATTATTAAAGGTTAATTGTCTCAAGATGCTTAGGTGTATTTTAAAGAAAAAACATCATTATATTCAACTTTGTCGTCTTTCACAAGCTTTTAATCACTAATGATATGATTAGCCCCACAAAACACACCATTTAGAACAACCATGTAATTTTGATGTGGCTTATACTAACTCAACATGTTTTAATGGCGTGCACATACACACTTAATTTCTTTGTATGTTCAACTTTTTGTGTTTCCCTTCTTAATGACCTAATAATTTCAACATACTTAAATCAACTCATTAGTTGTATACTAAGACATTTTAAGGAGGAAACACCTGCTAATTTACTTAATGAATTCCAAAAACACCAAAATTGAAGGGCTCTTGTTGGACTGAAAAATATATCAGCCACACTATTTATTATGGTTATTCAAGAAACACAAATTTTTAATGGCACACTGAAATGTAAATGTCTGCTTTCCTGTTTTATAAAACCATATATCTTCATTTTACGTCTGCTAGCTAACATTGTACATGATTAATTAAAGTATTTTGATGATTATATGTTATTGGCCAGAAAATGTACTAAAATGTAAAGCAGTGAGAAGAAATACAACAAAATAAACTGAAGAAGCCAAACATTAAATAACAACCATTCTATATACTTAACACAAAATCTACTTATGCTTTTTTTAATTTGAGATTCTGGCACAAAATATTTTTACTGAACTTAGTTCTTAAAAATTACAAACTTGAAATTGAATATAAAAATGCAGTAAGCTTTTTAACCCTCGATGTTATTACATAGTATGCTTTTATATCTAATATATGAATTTTTACAGGCTTCTGAAATGGCAAACATTGGTATCCTGGAATCAGTCATATTTTCCTACATGTATCTACAGTGACTTGCAAAAGTATTGAGAACATTCCTATGGTGTTCCATTTTATGAAATTACAAAATGATGCATACACAGTTTTTAAACTTTTTTATTCTTCAAAAACCTGAATGCACGAATTGAAGACTTCTAATGGTAAGATAAGTGGAAACACCTTTAACAGTAATTACAGCCAAAGCTTTTACCTATTCTCTTGTCAGAGTTGCTCAAGCTCTCTCAAGCTGCTTGGGGATCGCTTATGGACAGCAGGGTTCAAGTCTTTATGCAGATTCCCAATAGGATTCGTTCACTTTCCTGGTTTTTAAACAACTCCATTGTAGCTTTCCATTGTTCAGCAGACTGAACAAGGTTTTTACCCTAGTATTTGCCTGTACTTTGCTCCATGTTTCCTTTAATCCTGACAAACATTCCAGTCCCTGTTCAGGAAAAACATACCTTCACATCTGAAGAGATATAGAGATGTGCTGCGTTGGGTCTTTGCCAAATGTAAGACTTGGATATTATTGACTCATGCACATTTTTTCCCATCTCAGCCATTGGACGTTGTAGCCTTTTCAAAGTTGTTGTGGCTTCACAGTGGTATCCACCAGCTTCCTCCTTGCTCAGCTTCTCAGTTTGGAGGGACAACATTCTCTAGGCAGTTTCTGGGTGTTACAAAGATACTTCCATTTCTTATTGATCACGTTCACTGTGCCACTGTGCTGTGCAGAGACTTTGATATTTCGTGTACCCTGCTCCTGATCTGTGCTTTATCCCTGTCTTGCTTTGAAACCTTTGTAGTTTTCATGGTTGACTCTTTGCTTAAAATTCACTACCTGACCAAGGAACTTCACAGAAACAGGTGTCTTTATTTTGAAATCATGAAAAACACTTTTACTGGACACAAAAAGAGGCCACTCAACTAATTGTGCGGCTCCTTAAGCTATTGTTGTACACCTAAATTAATTTAGCTTTTCCAATATAAAGGGATTGAGCTTATCCAATCATAATGTTTCTTTTTTTTCTTCATAAAAATTATCTATTTACTTCTTTTTTTTTCAATGTGTGGAGTAAGCTGTGTACAGTACATAAATATTAATGACTTCTTCAATTTGTTATGACTGCCTGCTTTAAAACAACTAAATGTAAAAAAATGTGCAAGGGTCTGAATACTTTTGCAAGGCATTGTATCTCTATTAACATGCCTTAAATTATTGCTTTCATTTTTAACATCTGCAGAACTTTTTTAAAATATCACGTTTCAAATACACTGCATTCTGTTTTGCAGGTGGTTTCAATATTACATTGAGGGCGGTGGTCTGGTTTGACTGCACGTTCTGTTAAATCATGGTTCTCCCATTTAGGTTGCTGTGTTTAAAAAGTGACGTAACTTCTCTGTCTCAAATCAAGTGAAGTTCTAGTGAATCTGAAATATACTATCCTGCCACATTGTTGAAGATGGTGCCTTGGCTGTAGTCTTGTGCAAAACTGAGCATTGTGATTCCTGTACTTAAGGCCCAGTAAAAGACAATTTATTTCATGTTATTTAGTGAAGACTTTGAGGGTATTTGATTCGAATATTCAAAGCCCAGAAAGATGCTCACACAAAGTGTTCACTCACAAACAGATTAGATGGACCCAATACTCTCTTCTCGTTTGTACTCTATATTATGTTCTTACAATGAAAAGTCCCTTTCAATGAATAGTGTTTGTATCTGCCTGCAAATTCACAAACAGTTTAATGCTCTTTCTAAACTGTAACACCTAAAAAAAGCCTTACTAATAAGCTGGGTTTTGAAACAATGGAAATGAACTTGGGTTATAAAGTATATCGAAGCAAATTTTCTAACCAGGTTCAGTTCGTTGTGTTCTTCAATATACTGCTATAGCTTCAGATCTGAAAATGTTTGTATTTAACCTTGATATCCTGTCCAGCAACAAATTCATTTTTATCTTCCTTTCCCTCTCCATTGTGCCCCAATCAATCAAAGTCAGCTAGCTCATCCAATAAGCTGCCAAACTAGCACCTTGAATCTTTCCTATCTAGTCACATCACCAACTGGGGTCATTTAAGGTGACTGGCATGCTGATATTACATTCTGTCCTTCAGTGCTTGTCCCAGGGTCTCAGCATATGATGTTCTGGATCTAATAGAGTCCTCCTATATTCTTACTGTAACAAATGCTTTTCTGATGCCACATTTCCAAGGATGGACTCTCACACTTACATTGTAACTAGCTGCCATATTTTGGAATTAGTGTTCATTTCTGCTGGGATTTCGTAAATGCAATATGAAGTACACATATAGAGCAGAGTGAAGAAGATACTAAAAAGTGAAGCGCCAGGAAGTAAAACAAGCTTATATCGTTTTTTCTCCTCAGAATGATAGAATTTCTGCTATCTCTCATGCCATAGTAATAAAATATGAATCATTCTGTACTTCGTTTAACATCAGTACAGACTTCAAGTGAAAGAAATATTAAATCAAGAACATTCATTTCTGGCTATGAGACATAAACCGTTCACAAACTTAATGGCAGGGCTATAATAATTATTGTTTGTGCCAGCATGCCAGAGGATGTTTATATGTTTACAAACTTTTTCATTATTTATTATATAAAAATTCAAATACTTTTTATTACTATTCTCTTGCATAGTGTTTCAAATTAATTATCTCTGGTATTAAGCCTAAAACTTGGAAGGCCTTAAACCTAAGACACAAAAGGCATTGTCCTGACAGTAGAACAAAAACCAGCATATGAACACTGCTTGCACTGTTTTGGATGAAAATAAAACACATTTATGTAATTTTTTTTATGTGACAGCTAGTATGGATGACATAATACACTCTGAAAGTATACAAATCTTTTATATTTTCTTTAATGAGAATTTGACAACATACAATCACCGTTTTTTAAATATTATTTAGGACACATTTTTTAGTTTCTTTATAATAAAAACCGAAATAGCCAGAACAGAACCATTTTTAAACACTGAGCAACACAAGGGTTAAGATTTTTATTTTCATTTTTTCAAATTTATCCTGTATATTTTATAGAGATTTCTTGTATTTTATCTTTTATAAATAGTATCTCTATATACAGTAGGGCAATGTGGTGGTGCAGTGGTTAGCATTGCTGCCTTGGAGCCCTAGGTTCAATTACAGAGTTGGAGTGCTATCTGTGTGGAGTTTGTATGTTCTCCTCTTGGATTTCCTTGGGGTGCTGCGGTTTCCTCCCATAGTCCAAAAGCATACTGGTCGATTAATTTGTTTCTGGAAGTATTTTCCCTGGGGTGAGTGGGTATGTCTTTGTTAGTGTCTGTCTGGCATTCCATCCAGGGTGTACCCCACCTTGAAACCTTCTTTTTGCTTGGATAGACTCCAACTCTCCCATGACCATGCATTGGAAGAAGCTGTTAGAAAATGGATGGATATCACTTTGTATTTTATACAAAATTTGGGATAACCATTTTTTTATATTCACTGAAGACTGGGGTAATATCTGTTCACTGGGATATAGCTAATTTAGCACAAAAGGGATGACAAAACATAACTAATCAATTATGAACCAATACGTTTTAAA
The DNA here is from genome assembly GCF_055471065.1 of Atractosteus spatula. Lineage (NCBI taxonomy): Eukaryota > Metazoa > Chordata > Actinopteri > Semionotiformes > Lepisosteidae > Atractosteus > Atractosteus spatula. The sequence goes on along the minus strand of NC_142706.1, from coordinate 35,377,041 downwards.
GCCCATATAAGCTTATGGAGACAATATTTAGAAATAAACTAGAGGATCTTCTGCATGGTAGTAGGATTCTAGGGGACAATCAACATGGATTTCAATAGGTACTGTTGGTCTTCTGTAACTATTAGAGTTATTTAAAGAAGCAAAACAGTGATGGACAGGTCATAATATACGACTTTTCAAATTTTCAAAAGGTCTTTTTTTTAAGTTTTACATAAAGCTTTAATTTTTAAATTGAAATCTATAGGAGTGAATTAGGTAATGTGGAGTATGACAGGGATAAGAGTCACTGCTCTTCCTGATTTAAATAAATAATCTATCCAGTACAGTGAGTAAACTAGTGGAGATCTCAGATGATCCAAAATTGGGAGGATAAATAGATCATGTAAAAGTTGAATAGGAAATGTAAAAGGATTTAGATAACATTCAAGATTAGGAAAATACCTTATGAAATCTAATATGAACACATGTAGTGTTACATTAAGATTAAATAGCTGGGAATCGTGGAGTTTGAAGAAGATACAGTATCTATGAAAAAGACGTGTTTATATTGATACATAATTTACATTTTGAGTGTTGGGAAGCAATAACAAAAAAGCAAACAGAATGTTAGGATATGAAGATAAATGTGTTAAAATTGTACAATTCACTAGTAAGACCTCATCTAGAATATAAATTACAGTTTTCATGATCGTGCTGGGAAAATTATGGTTGCATTAGAATCAGTCCAGAGAAGAGGAATCAGATACATTCCTGACCACAAAAGAATGTCAAACAAACCAGGCTCAGGTGCTCAAAAGCATTGACAAATCAAAGCATTGAACTTCTGCAGAATTAACAGTGATAACTGAACCAGAAGACATGAACCACTCCCTATTAGTAACCTAACAAGGTAGATGGGCTGAAATAATTCCTCTCCTTTATAATTTTACCTATTTCTCTTATGTCTTGAGTCACAGCAGTGACTCCTGTACTGCTCGGGGAGAATGAGGATGGGTAAATATCTTCATTTAATCCACCCATCCATCAAGACATTCATCTTCCAACATCTTCCTTGATTGACATTCCCACTGAGCATATTAAAAGCGTTCAGGTACCCAGGAAATTCAGGTTTACTTGGTTGTTGTACTTTTTTCTTGTTTATGTAATAATGAAGAATTAGTTTATATTTTATTACCTGTAGTTTACAAAATTTTATCTAGGGAAAGACTGTACCATATGATACATTGCAAGCTAAAACTCAGAGGACGCAATATTGTTTGTTTCAAAGGAGTGGCTGTTTCTCTGAGGCCCAAGAGGGCCCTGGTGAACTAATCCCAACTCTATCCCTGGTGGTGCCCTGCCAGTGGTGCTCTGCTGTTGGCTAGCGACATGACCCAAGCTTGAACTCAATGTCTGAGACAGGGGTGTAAAGAGGGCAAGGATACCTCAAAGGGCAGGGCTAAAGGCCAATGATGCAGTTGTAAAAATTCTCCAATGTTTAAAATAATTTATTTGAACAAGTTCTCCTAACCATAGCATCAGGGGAGGGAGGATGTATTTTTCCACACTGAGCTTGCAGACGTAGTTTGCTAAATACCTCGGATTCTTAAAACAGATACTTGTTTTCACTTTACAAATATGTCACAGGAATGTATTAGGAAGTCATCTAAAGGGGGGCAAAACAAATAAACAACTTAACATTTTTCTGCTTAAACTGTCTACCTGATGAAGAATTTGTTTATTAATATCTTAACACATAAGCTTTTCTAGAAATAAGCATTTTTTATAAATAGTGGAAAAGTCCCCATCCACATTTCTTCAGTTCATTATTCCGGGTGTACTGTATAAATACTCATTTGGGAAATTGTTTTATGACAGATCTATACATACAGAAAAGTTATGAATTTATGTCCTTCCATAATGAAACATTTAATACCTACCTCAATGTTTTTTACAAAACCCCTTTTCCAAGAGTACCAACTGCTGTTCCAGAGTTTTTAATGAAGTCCCTTCAAAAATACAATTTTTGCTTCTGTTTGGTCCAAAACTTCCCATTCACTCTAATATCTTTTTCTATAAAGCTTTGCAAAGTCTGGTGCAATATCTTGTTTTGTAACGACAGCTGAAAAGAATAGAAAATACTTAATCACATCTACGTTACTGTTTTTTAACTGGGTGTATTCATAAATTACATTTTAAACTGGTGATGGTCAATGTTTTACTATTTGACATAATTCAGCTTTACCTTAGCTGCCATCAAGTGTCTAAACTTGTCACTCTTTCCAGATTATAGATCTTGGGAAGTGGATAAGTGCCTAGGTATTTTTTAATTACAGGCTTCTTAATAAAAAGATTGTATACCAGTTTAATAGAGAAGATCTTTATCAAATATATGATATGCTACCTCTTCTGTAATGAAGAGATGCTATTATTTAAGTATAAAAGATATTTTCATTAATCATTTGCATGTCTGAAAGTGGTTTACCCAGAAGCAATGTGTTCAGTATCATACACAGCCCTCTTAAGGAATGTTAAAGAATAGCTGCTTTTAATAAAATAGTGAGGGAAGGTTCCTGCATATTAAATAACAATAGCCGCAGGTGAGAAATGAGCACATACTTCACAAAGCACTGGCTTCTGTTGTGATTTTTCCTCCCTAGAAAAATTAGTTGTTTTTTTTCTTAATACAGTACATTGATACAGTACTTTCAATGTTTTATCTTTAATGGGTTTTGTTTCAAGTGAGAAAGGAAAATAGCCATTCACTGAACTTGAAAAATGTCTATTTGTTACATTTTAAATTCATGCCGCAATTCAAGCCACTGACTGTCACCACCAAAGTGTTTCAGGATGTGATGAAATAAAGAGATTATTTTAGAGTACAATCCAATGTGCAGCTTTCTTTCTCTCAAGGGGTCTCCTGAACTTGCACCTTGTTATTTTTGTGGTATGTTAGAATAGAGAACTGTTAGTATACTGTATATAGTATATAGCATACAGCATATAGTATACTGTACAGTATAAGCCACAGAACAGTGCAAGCAAAGTGGAAGTTTTGCCTATCTTTAGTCAAATTTGACTATAATTGCTCAATGTTTTCAACAGATAGTTCTTCTGCTGGAGGTCCAGTTCTCAGAAATGTACTTACTTTGCATTTTATTTAACATAAAGTGTATAAGAAATATTTTTAAAAATCAACTGGGGAAACATTATTATATTACTTTCCCTTTCACTATATACCAGAAATTTTCCATATACTTTTCTTTTCACAAGACATAACAGAATTACAGAACATTATATTACAAATTACGGAACACATCAGACATTGTTACTAAACAGATTTAATACGGTCCTAACTACAGGAAATCCAACCTGAACACAAACTGTTATTTGTTCTCATGAAAATCCACACAAAAATTGGTATTTTTTTCTTTATAATCTTTTACGAATCCTGTTCTGGTCATAAAAGATTTGATGGTCTTAAAGTAGTGCACTCGCTGTGTAAATTATGTAAATTATGTGTGAGAGAGGATGAGACATTGAGAGGATGAGAAAGAATAGCCATTTACACTGCAACTCCTTTAACAAGATATTAAATCCCTTTCCATTTCTTGTGTGAATCAATGTGTATTATCTTACAAAATGAAGTTTCCTTTAGAACCAGGAAATCAGAATAATTTCAACATATTGCTTTTTGACAGTTACTGAATTTGACATAGTACATACTCATTTCTACAATGGTACATACTGTACAAAGAAGTATTTCCTAAAATGTTGAATTATCACAATTCCCCCTGGTAGCATCAGTGTTTATTTTCCCCAAAAAATCTTGAATCTGTATCATTCTAAATTAACTTCTCCTTTGTTTTCAACTGAAACAACCTTTCCATTCATATGATGCAACATACTGCATTCATTTGTGGGACTACATACATATGTGCGACTTTACATCTTTAATGGTCACCTGCTTTAACATTTTGCTGTGAAGAGAAGTTTCAGTATTAGGTGTACAAAGGAAAACCCCAGGCTATTACAGTACACCACACAACAATGCAGGCAGTGGCTGGCAACAGTTACCGCCAGGAACACTCCGCAGTGCACCTGAGATCACCTGTGTTCCAGAAGCAAAATGAGCTGGTCACTTTTGTCAAGCTGTCGGATTAGTATACAAGACACAGAATAGTGCAAGCAAAGTGGAAGCTTCTCAATTACACCCAAGAATGTTAATTCCTCCCTCATCAGCCTGCTGTCATTTAATTACCCATGTGATGGACAGGGTCACAAATAATTTATTCTGTTGAGGAGTATAGTAAAACCCTTTTCAGGCATGTTGAGACCAGACATAAATTTTGTTTGAAACTGAATGTTCTCAGCTCAACTACAGTTCTTATGAAATGAGAAATGAGATAATAAAGTAATCTGAAGCTTTATGTAACTTTGAGGTATATATATTCAGGGCAAAAAAAGATTAAATATAATAATTATGTTTCTGTTTTTGTCCTCTTATGACAGTGTGGTCAGATAATATATATAATTTTTGCATTGGACAATACGCCAAAATGATACTAGTGTTCCAATTTGAGAGATTCCATAAGAAGTATTAATGAAGCACAGTGTCTAACTCATGTTTAAAATATTTCTTACTGCTATTAGCAATAATTACTTCCAAATGAAACAGAACCTACAGAAGCCAATGATGTAATTTGTTTATCATTGTAGAAGCAGAAACTGTTGTGTACTATTGAGTACCAGCATTGTGATTCAGGACTGTCACCTTCAATCCTCATTACTCACAAATAACTACAGAAATTCATATTCTGAACTTACCAAAAATGTTGCAGTGAATTTCTACATTCTGCATTTCTACATCTGCATTTCTTTAATGCTTTGACAACCTTTAATAGGTCAACCCTCAGAGAATAACTTTAGCACTTTTACAATGTAATGCAATTTCAATATTCAAACAATCACAGTGCCTGATTACCTAAAAAGCCCTAAAAAGACAGAATATTTAAGCAATACTAGTTGGAGATACAGAAATGTACTGAAAGAGTAACACTGCAACAACTAGAAAGTCTCTTAGAAAAGAAAGGATAAAGTACTGTTAATGGAAAGTACAGCAGACCTACAGTATGTGAATTTCTCAATATTCTTGTCTGGAATCCTGTGGTTCACTAAAACTGACAGTGAAACGAAGGCAGTTTCCTTCAAGCTCCACTGGTTCAGACAGAGCATGTGCTTTTTTTTACTATGTAACTATTTTTAGTAAAACCCTCACTGTTTTTGTGTTAATTATGTAATTATTTGATGAAATCTCTTTATCCAATGTGAATTTACAGGGTTAACAGCTATAATACCATTATGTATTAGGAAACACAAACAAGTTTATGCGCTAGAAAATAACTCAGAAAGCTGTTTCCTAACTCACAATTATAAACTGATTTTCATAGCTATAACGTGTATGCATTAGCAAGGATTCCTTCTTTGTATTTTGTTTCCTGCACAGACACTTCTGTATAAAGCTATAGTATTAACTACTTAATCTGCACTAACTAGATCTGAATTATGTATTTATATATTTAAAAATACACAATGTTATGACAAGCTAATTTATTTAAAAATTAAAAGAACTTTACATAAAAGCTTTGCAATGCAGTGCTTAATGAAATGGTTAAAGAATCTGTTGGTTTAATAATATGAATCACAATATCTTGAGTATTTGACGTAAGAAATGTAATGCCAACACCATTTTCTGTTATAAAAGATATGTAAAATTGCATATAAATAAAAAAATTACAAAAAGTGGATTAAAATAATACGATAAGTATAAGCACATACGTTATTTTACACAAGAGGAGTCCAACTTTTTTGGTGGTTAGTAGCTAATTGACACAAGGATCTCATTCAGCCTTCTCTTGAAAGAAGCCAGGGAATGGTTTTTCAGACTGCCACAAGCCTTCAGTTTTACCTTTTAGTTCTATGTGGTTTCCTTTTGTGTTTTCTGTTTTTCGTTTCAGTGTTCATTCCGAGCAAGTCTGCTGGGTTGGGATTAGCAACACCATTGAATATTTATATCATGTCCTCTCATCGACCCTCATCTGTTCAAGACTACAAAGGTTGAGCTCCTTCAGCCTGTCAGTGCTGATCATTCCTTGAAGTCCTAGAATGCATTTGCTTGCTCCTCCATGGATTCCAGAGCATTAATATTTTTTCTATAAAGTGGTGACCAAATTCATACAATATTCTAAATGAGGCCTTTCTAGTATATCATACATTTTTAAATAACATTTAGCAATTTAGATTTTGGGGTTTTAACTAAATATATCCTAACATTTATTATGATGATGATGATGATGATTATTATTACACTTATTTAGTGTTTTTCTTGACACTCCACTCAATGCGCTTTACAGGTAATGGGGACTCCCCTTCATCATCACTGATGTGTAGCCCCCACCTGGATGATGTGACGGCAGCCAAAGTGCACCAGTACGCTCAACACACGTCAGCTATCAGTGGGGAGGAGAGCACAGTGATAAAGCTATTTGACGGATGTGGATTATTTGGAGTCCATGATTGGTGGGCAGGAAGAAATTTGGCCAGGATGCTGGGGTAACACACCTACCCTTTTTTTGAGAAACACTGTGGGATTTTTAATGACCACAGAGAGTCAGGACATTGCTTTTACGTCACATCCGAAAGACTGCGCTCAGTATATTGTCCCCATCATTTAACAGGGGCGTTTGTGCACACATAGAATGAAGAGTGGTCGCCCCTTAATGGTCCCACTTACACCTCTTACAGCAGCAACCTTAGCTGTCCCAGGAGGTCTACCATCCAGGTATCAGCCAGACTCACACCTGTTTAGCTTCAAGTATCCTTTTAACTGCTTCTCTGTAGTCTAGAAGATGTAAATATTTTGTAAATGTAAACACCCAAGTCTTTTTCAGATGTAGTCATTCAATGTATCCAATTTTTTTTGTAGTTTAAAATTGTGCTGCCCGCATGCAATAGCCTGCGCTTGTATTATCAAACTCCATATGCCAGATGTTTGCCCAGTCTTGAATTTTATCAGAATCTTTTTGAATTTCATTTGTTGCTTCTACAGTATTTCCTTATTTGGTATCATCTACAAACTTGATTAGTTTATTGATTATACCACCATTCTGATCAGTGGTCCTAGTACAGAACCTACGGTATTTCAAGAGTTACATCACCCTTAGTTGAGTATTTACTCCTATTTCTCAATCCAAACACTTCGTTTTCCTGAATCCATACCACCTGTAATCTGAGAGTTAATTTTTCATGAAGATCATTATCAAAAGCCTTCTAAAAGTCAAAATAGACCATATCAATGCTCTGTGTGCATCCATTACTGCTGTTGCTTGTTGAAAGAACTTTAACAAGCTGTTTAGGCAAGACCAGCCTTTTCTAAATGCATGCTAATTATTCCCTAATAACCAGTTTCCATATAGGGTAGTCTTAGGTTTAGTTCTAAAAATTTTTTCCATAACCTATCCAGCCATGTTGTCAAAAGTATCCTGGCATTTTTTAAGAAATGGCTAGATGAGATTCTGAGAACAATTTGCTTCTAACAACCAAATGTGAGACTGGCAGAATGGCCTTGTCTCAGCCGAACACCTTATGTTTTATGTAAGTTCTATTAACTACTAATTGGAATTGAATTCTGACTTTTTTAAATCTTCAATGTCAGACATTTTGGTCTATAATTACTTGAGTTTTCTCACCCTTCTTATAGATGGGCACTACATTAACAGTTCACAGTTAACAGTCCATGGGTACTACCCCTGTTGTGGGCAACTGGTGGAAGAGTTGTGTCAACAGCTTCTAAATAACATCTTGTTTCCTTCAGTACAATTGATGAGATCACATTGGACCCTTGGGATTTATTCATCTTGAGTGTCTCTAGTACCCAAAACAGCTCTACCTTTTCTATACTAATACTGTTTAATTGAAAACTCGGTCCTTTTGCTGCCTGAGGCATGTAGTTGATGTCTTCTTCAGTGAATTCCTGAGATAAATACTACTTTAGTATATCAATTATTTTCCTTTCAATTTCTAGAAGGTTCCCATTATACTTTAAAAATTTTAAAAAATATATATTCATAGAGAAATGTACTAACAGTTACAGCAAAATAAGACTAGTATTGTAGGTATGTGCCTTTAGTATGGGCCACAAGAGAAAGCATCTCTCTCCTAACTTTATATTTTTGCACCTAAATAATAGAGTATTATTGAATTTCACATTGTAGGAGATAATGTCCTGTTATAAAATGTTAAAATGATGATATGCATTTTATATGTAAATGTGATGGCTTATCAGAGTGCTTTCTAACCAATTAATATTTTGAAAGCTGAAGTGAAAGCTGTCAACATAGTACTAATGTGAAATGTAAGTGGTAACTGTTCTGTCTGTACATTTTTTTATTATTTTACAACACAATAAAGGAAATGAATTTATATTATAGAAGAATGATTGTGGTACTGAATTTTTACTACAATCCATGAGTGGTAAGTGTGGTCCAAGTGTGTAATACAAACTTATCTCAAACTACATTGCAGGGAACTGTCATCATATTGACAGAATTGTTTAAAAAAAAGCTTAAAGACATTTAAAGTCAGATTAAAACTTACGATCTTGTCAGATTATTTTTTATTTATATACAAAGATACATACATATACAAATGCATTTTAAATATATTCTTGTTTTCAAGCTGAGGGACTAAGAGAGCCCAAACATGAACAGCTACAGCAAAAAGAAATTAGTCTACCCAGACAACCTGCTTTTAAATCACATAATAAAATTTGCTCCCCTCCAACACCAGGTAACAGTTTAGATGACAGCACTGTCACAGATATTGAAGTCCAGATACTAGTCACAACACCTTCAATCCATGCTTGCGTCACCAAAACCACAAAAAAAAGAAGTAGTGGTTGTTGGAGATTCCATTCTCATTCAAACTGAACATTTACAAGACATGGACATGAACATGGTACTTATGAAGGCGTGAGCTTCCTTATCTACTAGAATCATTTTTACATCATCTGAATCTTGTACCTGTACAGCCATGACATACTACATTACATCTAAATGAAAATTGAACCACTTGGCCTGACATAATGATACAAAGAAAAATACAGAATCACTTAAATAAGAATGGGAGGGGGACGAATCCCCCCCAAAAAATCTGCAAGATGCATTCATAGGGAGTAGAAAACAAGTTAAAAAATTAAATATCAAATGTCCAAGTAATTGTGTTTATTCATAAATGCCAGAAGTATTAGTAATAAAATTCAAAAGACAAGAAGCTACGGTACTGCATTAGCATGTGATTATGCTCCACCTGGAGCCACTGAAACCTTAGTATATGGACAGCCCCAAAACATGCTGGTTTATAAACTGGCCCTGGTGTGAGTGTGTGCATGTTTTTGTTTATGTGTTTATGTGTTTTGTTGAATTGTTGATGGAGACTACTGGAACAGGGGGAGGTGTGGCCCTACTGTATATCAAAAAGGGCATTCAAGCACAGGTCCATAAAGATGTGGATGAATAGAATTAAACTGTATGGCTCTATGCTACAGTGAACTATTCATTCTAATGAAATCTTACAATGTGAAATGAAGACATCAAGACCAACTGTATGGGAATGTAAATGTAGAGGAATAAGTGCTTTTCATAGAAGATTTAAAATTTTACATTTAAAAAATCTGAATGTCAGCAACACAAAGGGAAAAGGTGATCATAGTTAATGCTTTTAAATATTTATTACTCAGAGAGCCTTGAAGAAGGAGTTCCTATATTGATCTAATATTCTGAAGCATGATAAAGCAGGAGAAAAAATATTGGAACCTTTCTCCAACACATCTTTAATGTCTACCTATCTGCAAGCTCTTGAATTTAAATGATATGCCAGAAGTCAAAACATCTGAAAAATCTATCAAAAACAATCCAAGCGCTTTAAAATAATTTGATCAAAATAATGTATCCATAATGAATACAAAGCAAAAGTAAATATTGTTGTGACTGATGCGACAACATTTATACTGTCCAATTGGATTGCCTTAGAAGTTTTGAAACATGAAAGAAAACATATGATCAAAAGCTGCTCCTAATAATTTACTAGGATTTTTTATTTAAATGTAAATCAATATGACCTCCATATTAGAGAATAAATATTCAACATGGATCGTTCACTCCTATGGAGATCATCAGTCCATCTTCCATAAGAAGGAAGAAGACGATTAAGGGGAAAAAAGAAGAACTGAGAGAACAGGAACTTGGATAGATTGTTTCTCTAACCAGACTAGCAACCACATTCTGTCCAGGTAATCTGAATGCTGAGAAGTGACAGATGTTAAGCTTTACTAAAGAGTTTGCCGACTTGAAACTCATTTCCTATATTGTGGTATCCTAAGGCTATTTTAGTGATGCATTGTTAGAAAGGGAATTGGTTTCCACTCATTTATAAGTATCTGTGTTTTAAAGGGGGAAATTTAGTCATGGGTAGGATCCATTTTTCCTAAGACAGTTTTTCTCTATTTTAGTCTGTTGAGGTGTTTAGTTGGTGTATTCAGATCACAGGGACAGAATTACGGAATTCTGTAGTAAGAATCTAGAAAACACTGTTTGTTTCTGAACATCCAGACAAAACAACAGAATCCAATTATAATAATAATAAACTTTATTTTATATAGCGCCTTTAAAGGTGGGTTCTCAAAGCACTAATTTGAAAAATCTAACTTTGGTTAAGACAATATTTTAAAAATGTAAAGCATTATTGTTCCTGTTCAATCACTCTTTAAAATCTCAGCAGAATCATACTTTTAAAAATGTAAATGAAGTGTATATTTCTTTCTGCCCAAAATGATTTGATGTTTTTGCCGTTTTGAGAGTGTAAGTGGAAATCAGTTTAAGTTGTTTTCGGTCCAAAAACACCTGTCTTAACAATAACAAAGCCAAAATAAATTCCCAGCTGTCAGCCACAATGACATCTTAGGACAAAAAAGAAAAAAAAATCCAAAAGAAAGGGGTATTCTTCCACAGAAACTCAAACAAAACATAATATGCACACTCTGGAATCAGGCCAAAGGATCTTAAATACAACAGAATATTTTATATAATCATTCATAAACATTAAAAGTCAAAACAAATTGTTAAGGAAAAATACCTTTTTGTGAGACCTCACAAAAGGAAAATTTTTAAAATGATTCCTTCTGATGTTCCCCCTAATCTCTTAAAGCTTTTAAACACCACAAGGTGAGATTCTCCAACAACATTTACACCTGAAATCATACTCTCTTACAGTTTTGTAGAGCTGACAAAAGGCTACACAGACTAAGTGATTAATTAATACAGCATACAACAGCACATAATGGAATTTGTATCATCTGTCTTGAGTGTTTTTGAGAACTCTTTTAATGCAGATTAACATACAATAGAGAGTTGCTTATTCAGCTCTTGCTTGTAGCCTTAAGACACTTTGTCTATAGGAACCTGCTAAGGGTGTAATTACACCTGTTATGCTTAAATTTCAAACACATGCATCATCTTTTTTCCTCTGCTCCACCCCTCTTATTTCCCTTGGGCTTATTTCACCAGAATAGAAACTATTTTGTGAACTTTAAGCCTATCTGGTCAACATAACAAAAGTTTCTACTTTACAGTATGAATTTCCTGTCATCAATTTCCTTTTAATGGCTTTGCTTACAGGACATTCATATGGATTTTCTACTTTTTAGCATCTTTAGTTCCTATTTGCATAACTGAAAAACTTGGAAATTAAGACTTAAAATGTTCTTTACTTGCGTCATTGTCAAGTCATAAGAAACATGTGTACGACGGTGAAAACTAAAAAATATGCTCTATATAAAACAGTAGAGAAACATCTTTGGGTTGATACGCAAAAGTAAATTAGTGAAAACCAGGGTGAAGGTATCTAAATAAAACACATTAGTGACCAAGTTCCAGAATAAAAAACACAAATTCATAGTTTTTCATAACTTATATGGTAGCATAAATTAATAAGTCTTCTACAAAATCTTTATATATATATTTGGCGACTATGGGTACACTTTCCTTCTTTAGCAGCGTTGCCTCTGGCTGAACTTGCATGGCTGAAGTATTAAGTTTACATTTCACTTTTCACACTTGGGGACTGCTAAGTGGTTTCTAGTGACATTCTAGATATATGACAGCCTTGCATGTCAAAGGTCACAACTCTACACTGAAAAATTAGACAAAAGTCCTAGAACTGTAATCCTTTCTGTCTCAGAGAGGAATAACGAAATATGAAATATATCCCTAACCTTCAGCAGTGTTAAAGATTTTTTTTAACCTTGTAATCTTACAAAAGCCTTCCATGGAACATTTCCCAACAGAAATTCTAATACAGAAGTATAGTGTATATATAGTGATATAATTTAAAACAGTAAAAATCTCTTAGACAAAAAACAATGACTTTATGTCATGGCAAATGTCATGATTAATAAAAACAATGAACAGATATCAAAATCAGTTATTTTCATCCAAATCACTGAATGATTTAATTGAATAATCCTTTAAAATCCCAGCTTCACCTTTTCATATAACACACAAATTAAAATTGAATTCAAAAGTATTTTATCTTATTTCACATTTTACATTTATGAACACAAAAGTATATTAATATCACAAACATGCTTGGTAAATGTAAAGAGTATGTAACAAATACATTCAGATTACAACTGAAATATGTATCTAAAAAACACAAGTACACATTGAACAGGAGGAAGTCATTGGATTCACTAAGTAAAGCAATTCCAGCACTGAATTTCACAAATTCAACTTCAGTTGTATCAAGAAAATACAGGATCAATATTGCAACAAGGGAATTTTTCAGTAGCAAATTATATATAAACATATTTAAGAGATAATGCAAACACTGTGGATTAAGCAAGTAATCCAAACAGTTAATTGCTTGTCTAAATATGACGTTATACCCTTTAGTGTAAATATATTTTTTTGGTCCTTAAGATATATATGAAACATAAAACCACAATATACAGTAAATATTAAGGATGTTTTAGTATTACGTTTTCTTTGTCCATCATAAAAATATCTAGAAATATATTTTAATAATCTAACTGAAAAGCAACAATTTTAGAATATTGTTTTCGAAAAGGTCTCATCGAGGTACTGTGTATAATTCCATGTTAAAAAATATCCTTGTTTTTATTAGTAAACAAAAAGACAAGAAAATTCTACATAATACATATTAGTAAGCACTTGATGGATTAGTGCCTTTGTTAATAAAAAGAAAATGTCTTCTACTAAAACTTCCATTGTCTTTGTCTTGTGTCATGTTCTGTGTTTTTAAATTATACATCTCCTTTTCTGACAGTTTACCATTTCTAGATGAAGATGTAGCGGTACATTTGTCCCACTCTAAAATATCTACAAATATAAATAATTTACATTTTTCAAATATTTGGCTACAAGCTGTGGGTGTTTCACATTATCTGAAACTTATTGGGAACTGAAATTTCTCATGTAGTAATGTCTATGAAACTGAAGCTTCCACTTCACCAACAGGTTAAAAACAAAATTAAAAATAAAATGAAATGTGAGTTTTTTTTTTATTTAAAACAGGAAACATTGTCATATACATCATGATATACAGAAAATAACAAAACATACAGAGAGGTTCAGGTCTTTGTTTACAAAATCTTGAAGCATTCATTATTAAAGACCACTTAATTATTTGAATAGTCTTTGAATTTGCAAAAAGAATATGGTATCTTACAAGGAACAATAGGTTTATTCCATGCTGAAAAAAAAGAAGAAAGAAAACGCAACGTTTTGGCCATGGAGCCTTCTTCAGGTGAAGCCCTCCACACCTGAAGAAGGCTCCACGGCCGAAACGTTGTGTTTTCTTTCTTCTTTTTTTCAGCATGGAATAAACCTATTACTTGTTCCTTTGCAGCTTACGCGTGCTGACGCAGCCACCCACCTGAACTACTATTGTATCTTATATTCCACAAATGTTAATGTAATTTTTTTAAGGTTAACTCATTAAAAAAGCAAGCATCATAAATTCACAAAAAAGGGGATAAGAAGGTTTTGAGATTCGCTATATTGTACACATTTATCATTTTAATTGTTGCATATAGTACATGCCATAGTTTCTTGGACTCCTCATAAATCCATCCTCACTGTGAGTTCTTCTATTCAAGTAAGAGCAAGGATTTCATTACGGTCATGTTGATAAAATAAGGAAATGTTAAAAATAAAATAAATAATTTATTAGCTTTTTGTTTATTGATAAACACCCTAAATACAGTATTTCATTCTAGGAAATAGTGATTCTTCAGAAAACAAGATTATATATGCCTGGAATGAGAACAATGTTTCTCAACAAGATGTCCATTGGTTTTATATGCCAACAGGAACTTTTATAAATTATGGACTGTACAAATAATAATAAAAATATGTACATACATTCTCTTTGAGAAGCATAAACACAGTGAAAGGAAACACTGATTTAAATTCTTTATATTATTTTCTGTTTTGAAATATAGAAAACTGTGTATATGTGTGTCTAAGGCCTGTTGAAAAAAAGTCAACTATTTGAAATAATGGTAAGGTCGAATTTTTCTTTATTTTTTCTATCATGTGTGGTCCAGGAGCTGGACCATGGCCAGTCAGTAAAGTTGCCTGCTGCTTTGCAGCGCACACTGGTGTAGTCAGTTTGTGAAACCTCTTGCTGTGCCGCAGATATGATCACTATGGAGTTCGAGTTCCTGGAGAACAACAGGCCTGTGGGGAGTCACCAGTGCTGGAGGAGGGGTTGTGGCTGGTTCACTGCACTGCACACATGGAACTCCGAGGAGGATTCACAGTCCGTGCCACAGGCTCCTGACTGTAATTCACAATATCTGCCTTCACTACTCGCTGATTTCAGAGAGAAGGAAAAATGAGTTAGTATGTAACTCTTTTCTTATTAAGAACAAATATTTGCTTGTCAGTGTATATATCCCACTGTCTACTATAACTTTTTTACATAAGTCCTATGACAACAATAGGGGAATTAATTCTTAAAATAAGGTATGTAAAGTATAGAAGTGTTGTTTGAGATTAATTTGAAAGCTTATTCCTCCACAATTCCTGGTTCGCCTGACTAAATGACAACTATCAAGGCCAACCTCATAAAAACGTTAGTCACTAAAATGACACTGATATCAGGTTGCTGGCCGAGGTGGTTCAAAATGCTGCTGAAATTCATTAATGAACGGTTAGTGCTTAAAGTGTAAGAGCCCACATATTTCAGTATGAGATCAGTTGAGTTCAAAGACAGAGTGATGAAGATCAATGGAAGAAGCTGGAAATTAGGTCCTATGAAGTCTTTTTTGACTATTAACCCAACTTTCATATGCAGCCTTTCACTTGTGAAAAGACATTTACCCCCGGCATCCTCAGTCCAAAGAATTGTCCACTTAGTGTAAGTATTAGAGATCTCAATTAACCAAGAATTTCTGCACTGAACAATTAGTGAAGAATTCTGAAACATACTCACATACTCTTATATGTGTGATTATGAACACAACATATAAGAGTAAAACACAACACTACTGTTAGAGGAGTGAACTATGCCAAGTGGTTGGGGAAAAATGCAGAAAGCCATTAAGCAGAAGAGTAGAACAACTCGGACTTCATAACAATGGACCTTTAAATAACTCTTCTTTTCCACCATTCATAATTAATGACTATGAGCAGCTGAACCACCCACCAATCGTTTAGCTCTGGCCCCAAGTGATTAAATCAGTTTCAGACATTGAAGCTTCACCTTCGAAATTCAAGGTTTAAAAGTAGTAGAATGGGGCCTGACTAGAGAAATTATATTTTTCTTTCGTAGACTGGAAAAGAGAAGTAGTAGTATAATATTTAGGCCAAAGGTGACAATACTAAAAAGGACAAAGAAAAGACAATTGTAAGCATCCTATTCTATTAACTAAATATAAAGTCTAGACTTACTCTGTCACTTATTCTCTCACTTTGGTATCAGTGACCAGTCTTTGCATAAAAATTAACAATATTTCAAGATGATTCATTTAAAACACGACCAGTTGCCAACGCAATGTAATGTTAAAATCTGAAAAATAAGTTTTGTATGTTTGCTATTCAACAATACCTTTCAAGTGTATAAGCAGAAAGATTAATGAAAGTCACTGTGATTTCAATGTGTTATTTGTGTAAATAAATACGAGAAATCCAAAACAAATCCCATACACCTTGTTAGATTGACATCATAAATTAAAATGGGGAAATATATACAAGTCTAAAATAGTTATCATTTTGGGGCTTTTGGACAAGGGCCTCTATGTTTCCTTCTACATTCAGTACCTTCTACCAAAACTATGCAACAATAGATATATGTAACACAATATATCTATCTGTCACATGAAGCACCTACTTTAACTACTGTATGGAACAGACTTTACTTTGACATTTCTCAGAACTTGTATCTAGGACCTCCTCCTGTGAGTAGTTCACCAGCTCTGCCCTCACAATACCCTGTCAACAAACCAGCCCAAGGCAAGAATAAATACCAGAAACATAAGTTAAATGGAAAAAAATTGAAGACAATGATAGCAACATAAGTCATGAGAAAGGAAAAACAATTAAAATGTACTTAAAGTATATAAAATGAAAATGAAGGTATCATTTACATTACATGAGGAAAATATTATGAATTATTAAATTATGATACAGCTTAAAATTAAGCTGTCTTTAGTTTAAAATGAGCAGCTGTGGCATTTAATTAATACTGTGTGCCACAGATGCTTAATTATAATACAAACCTGGTACGTGGCGAAAAGGACATGCCTACTATAAATTAAGTAGTTCCTTGAAATATAGCAGAGAACTACAACACCCATTTACATTCATGAAGAGCAGTTAAAGCAATGGTTAGTTTTTCTTTTTGAACATGGATCCATTGAGAACTAAATTAGCAAATGATAAAATATAGCTGCAAACAGAAAATGTCCTTTTTAACTTTTTTATACCTCTGCACATACAGTTTTGCAGAAAACATTGAGATAATAAGAAACAACTTCCTCATTTTCTGCAGTATAACAAATTAATAAGGGGTGTCAGGGGTTGAAATTGGCTTTATACAATACATAAAAAGGGAAAAAGAACAGTTGAGTTTAGCATTTTTAAACTGTAACAAAAAAACTAAATGAATGACTGACTTGTACTTTGACTTGGTTGATGTCGTTTTAAACATGTGTCTGGTGGCAATTCGTGTATAAATAAATGACAAACAACAGCGTGAACTAGACTGGATCTCCAGGTGTACCTTCAGACCGAAGCCTGCTTAAAACAAAATGCCTTTGAGATTTATTAGCTGATGATGTGTTATGTTGAGTTTCTAATTGATCAACTTCAGAGTATCTTATCTAATAAACACAGAGCATGATTAAATGGGTTCCCATGCTGATGTTATCTATGCAAAGGCCACTGACTCCCATGTAAAGCTCTCAAAACCAACCAGTGTTAATAAGACTTATTTGGACTCCCAGGTCTTGGCCTCTCCATCAACCCTGTACATCAGAGATCAAGAAGGACTTCTGGCAACTGGCAGGCAATTAACTGCTCTCGCAGTGTTTGTTGAAAATCTCATGAGCTAAACACGTCACACTTAGCGAAGTATAATGAAGTCAGTATGCTGAAGTGCTGTGATTAAAAAGAATGGCCTCTGCACTGCATAAACAATGTAGACCAATAAAAATATACTTGCTTAGATTATACACAGTTTTGCCTGTCTTGGGCTTATAACACTCATATTTTAAGTTTACACTAACTTATTATGAATGTGGAAAGCTCCAAGAAACTGTTACGGAAGAAAACACTAACAAAAAACAATTCAAACACCTACTAAATTCTTAGTCCTGCGGGATGAGAGGAGTGTGCACATATGGCTCTAGGGCAAATGTTGGAACATTTAGACATGTCGCTGAACCTATTTAAGAAAGTCCAGATCAAAAATAAATTGCTATTTCTTGTTACGAAAATGAATCTGAATATTTTAAAAATACATTAAATTACTCACATTTAATTAAACACTATTTTACATTGTGTTATTGTAAACAATGTTATTTTTAAATTTTACATTTACATTTAAATATATGAATGATGCACAAATCCACTGTTTATTTTTAAATTAATTTTGGCAAAGTGTCCTAATTTTGTTGATTGGTTTTACATTACTGTAGATTACATTTAGTATTGGCTTATGGAGTGTCCATGGACAATAACAGTAAGACTGCGAAATAAAAAAAGAAGAAATACCAAAAGCACAGAATTAACTAATTGACATCAAAGCTACAATTTAACTTTATACATTACATCTTATTTTAATTTAATATTATTTGTATTCTTTAGTAAAGAACAAAATAATATGGTGGTCACTTTATAGATTTTAACATAACTCTTACACGAGTTTGTATGAGGCACTAAAAGCACAAATTCAGATATTCTCCATGGTCAGACAGTGAAAGGAATCTTATTTGGGTGTTTTGATTAAGGCACTTAGCTGATTTTGACAGACCAAAAAGGGATGCCAGTATTTATTGTTGCTTGTTGACAACTCCAGAACTATATACCACAATGAGTTAATTAGTCATCCTTACATTCAACACTCCTCCAAAGACTTGCCCAGGGTCATAGGAGATGGCCTACCCTTTGCCTCCCCTCCTACGCTTTCCACAGTCAGTGTGTCTCCACTGAGTCATATCATAGGAAGAATTAATAGCTTTTTAGGAGCTTTCTTAATCTTATCACTTCGACCTACAACTCTCTAGATTGCATATCTGATAGGTGGCCATTTGTAGCATTCAAATATAAAGAATAAGGCTACAGCCTCCACATTTTTCAACATCATTAACTTCTTGTATTTTTCAACATCATTAACTTCTTGGATCTACATTAATGAGTGTCCACAGCTGTAATGAAGAATGTGCATCACAGGAAATATCAGACATACAAGGGATATCCAAAGCTTTGTGAGAGTATTAGATCATTTAGCAATGGAATACAATGAATGTTATTTTTAAATGTTTTTCTATATTTAAAATCATCATACTTCCTAAAATCATTGAATCCAACTTTGTTCTCACCTGTGACTGTTCCATTTCTGCTTTATTCAGTTTTATACCGAGAATGTCAGCAGCCAGGCGCTGAAAGCACAGGAAGACCTCGAATTGACAGGGATAGGAGAGGGAAAAAAGAAAATACTGGGTATCAGTTCTCACATAAATGTTTTTTTGTTCTTTTTATTTTAGTTTTTAAATCACGTGTTCAGGTTTCTTCTTTTTTTAAGCAGAATTTTCTAAAGGAAATGACAGCAATTCTTCTGTTCCTAGCTATTCAAGTAGGGGCAAAACCAACTGTTCGCATCATAATATCAGATGTTACATTTGGGGTCAATGCAAATATTTTAACCACCTAAAGAGGGGCCAATAGAGTTCTGTAGTTGCTAAAACAATTAATACTCTTCACATCATATGTCACTTCCGCTTAATTCTTAAAAGAGGGAAATGTAAATAAAAGTGTCAACAAGGGGGGAATGGCTGATTGTGATCTGCTGAAACAGCGAAGTGAAGATCTACAGTGACAAGATATCATGAAAAAAGACAGTTGCATATAACTTGAATTCTAAATTAATTAAGTCTAGATTCAAATTTATTTCAAGTGTACTTTACATTAATTTTGTCACTGCATGCTGTTTTCTGATGATGTTTAAGAAAATAATTTTAAAAAGCAGGCAATGCTCTGTAAAACTGGGATATCTCATTTTTTACAGTTTGTTATCATGTGTTTGGGTTAAAGAGTGTTGGACGTGGTGAAGTAAGTCTCCTGAAGTTCATAAACATTGCACTAAACACCACATCACACTGCCAAATGGGGGAAACATAACATGTCAGAAAGAGACTCTAGATGGAGCAAAGGAGTAAAGGACGGAAACAAAGTCTTCAATATTTTACTTACAGAATCCCCGGTCTTGGCAGAGACAAACTGACTGATGAGGCCATTTTCTTGGCAAAACCGTTGGTGCTTGTCAGCTTTAACAGTTCGCATGTGCTCCAAATCAACTGTAAAAACAATGAAGTGCATTTTAGCAGTTTATACAATAGGGTCAACATTATCGTTCAGCTTCAGACCTTGGTTTATTTTAATCTAAATTGCCAAACTGCACACTGAAGATTTTACACAAGTGGCACTCGAAAAAAGGGAGAGAAGGTGTGCTAAACCACTGAGAAACATAGGATTCTTGCTTTTATGTGTTAAAGATGATTTTACTTTGAAATTTAAAGTCTGGAAGGTATTGTCTTATGTCCCTCCAATAAAAAAGATTTAATCCAAACTTCATCTTTTCTCTGTTGACCCTTTTATTAAAACAGCAAAAGAAAGGTACATTGATATATTTGCACAACAAATCTGTCTTTCTTGGTTTATACATTAAATCCAGTATGTCTATTACTGTTCATCATTTTAACTGTGCAGTCCAATGTAATGTATCAAGCACTCAATATCCCGTTTCTTCTAAGGAAATAGTCTCACACTGGGATTCATGTGGGCCCAAAGGGGGCTACAAAAGGGGCAGAGAGTTATAGTTTCTCTTTTATTTTTTCTTCAAGCTAACACACACTATATCTAATGGAAGTCACTGTTTACAGCATACTAACTGCTACTGTACTGCATTGTAGTTTTTCCATTCAGATTGTAGTCAAAGCTCTCAAAATTTGCATGTTAAATTTACTTACCTTTAGTCTTGAATTTGGTTCTACTTTCAGTTATTTTTCATAAAATTACAACTTTTTCACAGTTCACCACATAGAGGCACATCTGATTAAAATCACTGACATTGATCATTGTCTTCATATAATTGAAAAGAATGATACAACTCAAAATGCTAATTCCTAAAAACCAATACACTGTTTTTTTTATAACCAGTTCTTATAAAAATTGTCATTAGTAAAAAAAACAAGAAAAAGGGACTATTTCTCATTTTAAAATAATCTCGGCAGTAATTAAAAAAGAACACTTTTAAATAAACATCCCCCACTAGTTATAAACACCAAGTCCACAAGACAATACCATATTAATTCCAATAATGAAGTGCTGAGGC
This sequence comes from Atractosteus spatula, assembly GCF_055471065.1. NCBI lineage: Eukaryota > Metazoa > Chordata > Actinopteri > Semionotiformes > Lepisosteidae > Atractosteus > Atractosteus spatula. Next base: position 35,355,870 of record NC_142706.1, on the reverse strand, counting down.
ACCCAGTGGGCTACTATAAGTAAACTTTACAAATCCTTTAGATCCTGGACACTTGGTCTGGGTTATCAATCACTTGTCATGTGAAGATTTTGTAGCATTAACACTGCTTTATGATTTGTGATGTGCACTGAAACCTCTGAGTACAATAAAGTAAACTATAACATTTAAAGTAGAAATAAAAAAAAGACAGTAACTCAAACATTTTGGAGAGTTTTAAAGGAATTAAATAGCCCCCAATCCTTATTCTCTATGCCTTCTATTTTCTTTTGTTTAGATACATCATATAATACAGAGAAAAAAACAAAAAACAACTGTGTACAATATATAATACAATCCAAAATAAGAAAAAAGTCAGGTAAGGATAAAGTTAAACTTTTTAATAGTGCTTTGAACATAAAAGGTCTATATACCTTTTTTAAAATTTTTACCATTTGGATCCATATTTACTAAACAAAAAAGAAGTAAACAAAAATACTAAATATATTATTTTTCCAATAGACAAATGTCTGCCAATTAATGTAATCAACTGCAGTTTTGGATTATCATTATGGAATAAACATTCTGTTCACAAATCAAATTAAAACAGAGTAAAACAAAGGTACTAAGCTCAACAAAAAATGTTAAATTAAGACTTTCATTCTGCACCAATTCAGTTATGATATCAGTCCAGTAAATTATAATACTAGTAAATTATACTATTTGTAGTATGTGATGCGATCATCAGGTAACTATGAACCCAGAATTTATGTTGGACCCCTACAGACCTTGTTAATGCTGACAAAAGAAATGAACGATGTTTACTGAGAACACTAAGTCTTGAGGGTTCTTGTAAAGATCTGTTTATGGATATAAATTCTTGGCAGGACATTTTTTGTCTGTGAGATATTTGACAAGCGCTGTAGGGTAAACCAGTGCACAGAAATTACATTTCTTGAAATAAAATGTAAATAAACTATTAGTTACTATACATTGGAAGCAAAAAGAAAGTATTCTGTAAAACTAACTGCAAAAATATACTTTATTGCCATTATCTGGATAATTTAAGTGTCAAATAGTGTTCAAAATAATGTAAACTAAAAATACATAGCCAAACGTCAATTAAATCATACATATAACAAGGAAGAATAGACAAATGAAAGGGTTCTACGATTACCAGGGTACAGTTCTTGCATTTAATTTTTACACACAAAAAATCTAACACTTATAAAGCCATAGGAAAATAATGTATTTCAGCCATAGTTATAACCACTGTCCTATAAGACACAATGATGTCAGATGTTCATTCACTAATGTGCAGAAAACCTTTACATTGATATATTAATCTAAAAAATAAAAAGTGAAATATAGATTTTTGACAACAGCAGCTATGCATATTGATTTATTAAATATTTATTAGAATGTCAGAACCTTCAGAAAAAAAGGTTTTCTAAATCAAGACATGTAAAACAGTGATTTTAAAAACCCGACTAATCAGATTTTAGTGGCCTTGTCACTAGCCACACTGTTATTGAAGTTAGTTTAAAACGGAAGAAGTAATCCCTTTCAGAGCACTTTTTTTGTTAATGCAGTAATTTTTTGGTTATCAGGGAAAAAAATCTGAAGGGCTGATCTGTTTTCCCTCATTTCAGACAAACTGTATGTCACTTTAACTACCGCCAGGAAGTTACTCTAAACACAAAATAAACTGTTTATGCCTATCCACAGATAGATAGCGTGACAGATTATTACTTATAGACAAATGACATGCATTAATTTGATCCAGAGCATGTGTTTATTTTACTGAGTGTCATGTACTGTATTTTGTAGCTCCAGTTCCCTAAAATGATGACATCATTTGTTATTTGCCATTTTGCAGAGGCATATTTTATTTATACTAAAAGAGCAGTACTAAAAAGCTATATGGAAGCTTGAAAGGAAGTGTACCTTGCCAGCAAAAAGAGATCTGCCCTCTAATTCTACAACACAAACGTGTGATGATTTTAATGGTTTGGACTCTAAAGGTCAAATGCCTAAATAAATCCAAAATGACTGTTAAAAAGCTTAGTACAATTTTTAAAACTTAAATGGTAGCCATGTTCAAAATTAATTACAGTGTTACAATATTCATAATCATGACATATACCGTAGAATATCTCCATTGTAATTAGCAATTAATTATTAAGATATACAGTACAAATATAAAGTACTGTAAACAGCTGTAAAAAACAGAACATCTAAAGAGCCTGTTATTAACTGTCATTTGACCAACTAAAGATGTTATTTAATTGTATACAGTATATTCTATGATCTGTTGTTTTCTAATGACACTCATGTTGGAACTTATAAAAAACGAAAAGCTTGAATTCAGCTTTTCATAGACTTAACTCCACCAAGAAGTTTACTTTAGTTATTCACATTTTAGAAAAAAACTTCAGTTGAATCTGTCTTGAAGTATTACATAATGCTGTGACAGAAACTGATGCAATCGTGAAACGGCACACTACATTCTGTTTTTTTACACAAATTACTATAATTAAACTTTCTAGATGGACGTGGCCTGTGTTAAATTGTGATCCATCAGGTGAACAGTTTTTGCAACCTGAATTTAAAATGGTGCATACTATCACAATATTCTTTTCAAAGGTAATGCAGTTTGTATCTTTCACATATAAAGCTATATAAAGAAATGTAAAGTTCATATGTTTATATATGTAAAAACTCACATGAAGTACGTTTTGTGGTAGTGACATCTGTAATATCTAAAGCTGGATATTTTTAGTGCATCCAGTGAATTCCATGCAGTGTGGCATAAATGTAACCCGGATGTAACCTGGTCTACTCTTACATGCAGTCCCACTTGTGCTAAGCTATCATTGATCAATAGAAGCTATCACTGATCATTGAAAATACTGCAGATATGTGACCCAATCTGCACTTAAGACCACATTATCTAATTCTGTTTGAAGCATAAGCCATAAGAGTCATTAACAGCCCGTCCATCAATGTTTGGAATGTCACAAGAGTGCAGAGCAACCCAAAAGTCAACACACGATACAACCCCCTAAAAAGTGTTCAGCCTTGCCTCTTGTGCTGACTTCATTCTACGTAGAGAAGTTATTACAAAGTTAACACATTCCATCACTTTTAGGGATAAGAACATGGGAAGGGGACGTCCAGAGGTACATGATCAATGATTCCAGCAGGAGTCTCATTATGAGGGGTCTTATGGGCGGTGTGGTGGCTCTGTGGCTAAGGATTTGCACCTGTGGCTGGAAGGTTGCCGGTTCGTATCCCGTGGCTGGCAGAGGAATCCTACTCCTTTGGACCCCTGAGCAAGGCCCTTAAACCCAACTGCTCCAGGGGTGCCATATAAATGGCTGACCCTGTGCTCTGACCCCAAGCTTCTCTCCCTGTCTCATGGACAGCAAGTTGGGACACGTGAAAAAGACAAAAAAAAAGAAAAATTAATACAAGAAATTGCATATGGTCAATAAAGTGATCTTATCGTATCTCTTATTGTGATGTTCAATATGTTTTGGGGTAGTTTGGATAAAATGTAAAGTGGTGTTAAGTGGTTTAAAATCAAGAACACCTGTACTGCTTCTGCTGCAAGGAGGACAAAAACATAGGTTTGGATTTAAACAGTATTACCTGACCTCCTCATGCACACCCAGGGCAACAATAGTGGTGTAAATGATGGGTCAAAAACAGAGACAAACACAAGGTAAAAAACAACTAGCTGGTGTTTTATCATCTCCTAAATGTTCACGAAGCAAGTAAAAATGGGCTGGGTACACCAGAAATCCTGTGTTTATGAGTAACTAAGTTGGTCTAAGTTCCATTCTTTTTATATAAAAGATTTTTAAATCACAAAGACCCTGTCAGTCAATTTTGCATCACCCTTCTACTGGAGCTCTAATCACCTTTACCTCCTGATTGCAACTGTGTCTCAGTGTGGGTCTTTTAACTGGTCCATGTGATAATGTCCTGTAAGAATTTCTTATAAGGGGCTCCACATTCTCTGGGTACTTTGAAACTGCTTTGGGTTCCTTAAGCGTAAATTACTCCATTAACAGGGTCTTACACCCCACCTGCCAAGGATGGGAGGTGAGGTATGACTGCCACCCAAAAAGTTTCTCATAATAGACAGACTTAAGATGAGTTAGGAGATTTAAGGTATTGTCCTTGGTCCTTATGGATGCAAATTATAGCAAGACATAGCTGTATTTTCTGTGAAAGAACACTTAGGAGGTAGAAACTACAAAGCTTGAGGACACTACTTATGAATAAGACTAACACTTATGTAGAAAAATTATTTATATCTTCTAGAAAATTAGGAGAATCAAAAAGAAGGCAAGCATAATGATAGTTAAAAGCATAAGATTAGATAAAAATAAGCTAAGATAAGATCACTTTATTGGCCACATACAATTTCTTGTATTAAGAATTTGTCTTTTCGCATTTACCCCAACTTGCTCTCCATGAGACACATAGACAGGGAGAGAAGCTGGGGGTCAGAGTGCAGGGTCAGCCATTTATATGGCGTCCCTGGAGCAGTTGGGGTTAAGGGCCTTGCTCAGGGGCCCAATGGAGTAGGATTCCTCTGCCAGCCACGGGATACGAACTGGCAACCTTTCAGCCACAGGCGCAGATCCTTAGCCACAGAGCCACCGCACCGCCCCTTAAAGCAAGGTACCTTGCGTCAAAATTGTACTATGCACAAGTATAACCTCAATTAGCATACTGTCTACAATTTTGGTCTCTATATTAGTAAAGAGACTGCTGTTCTCAGATCATTCCAGTGAAGAGGAAACAGATATATTCCTGGACTAGAAGGAACTATGTACAAGGAGGACTACTGGTCTCTTCTCATCTGCTACCTTTCTTATTTTTCTTATGATTTTTTTTCTCTCTTCTGTGGGAAACCACCTAGCATTCCATATTTCCTACAAAGCTGTTCCTAGCATCAAAAGCAAGGTCTTCAGTTGTGTGGTGTGTTTCCAGAACTGCCATTCATTCAATAGCATCCTTTTGATCCAATTGGCTGCACTGTTGTATGGCTGGCAAGTTAAACAAATTGCAATCCAAAACCAAATGTCTTTCCATAACTTGGACAGACTTCTACATTCTCTGGTTCAAGCCACTTATTGGCTAGATGAATATGATCAAACATTTGGGAGCAGACTGGAACATTGGGACTATAATGCCAACCATGAAATCACTAGGCGGCTTAGACATGCCAGGTGACCCCTGGATAAATGTTCCACTATAACAGGCTTACATCTTCCCCAAGCTCACATTTCTCCTATAGATTACAGCCTTTCACACTTCCCTTGGATTATGACTCCCAGATTTCCATTTCTTTGAATACTGCTTTTTATCACTCATGCATATTCCTACATACTGTCTTCTTTTGTTCACCATAAACACCCTTTTTTTGCATGATATTCCTGTTCCTTCACACCTTTGATGTTTTGCAGCAGAAACATTCTTTTTCTTTCTACTCTTTAGAGTGGATTGGCCCTTCCAGACATTACACTGCAGACTGCATGCTGACACTGCTCCCTATTCAAACCTCTTCAGATATAACATCTATATTGGGTAATAAGCATAATATAGATATTAATAATACTAGCCATTAATGCAGTTTTTAGATATTTATTGCAAATTAAAATTAAATTCTCTTCAGCGTTATTATTTTTTATAATATAACAGTCTAATTTAGCCAACACTAACAGGTAACATTTGTATTCCCAAAATATTAAAATTTTACACACAGGAATTTCACAATACCAGACAGCAATACCACTAGAAAATACTTCAAGAATTTAAATTAAAATACATTTTAAATTATGGGATGACAACATGGACAAATTATAGTAATAGCTGATATGATCTCTAGAACACATCCATAACAGAAAAATAAGAAGTCTCAATAAATATGACCACAAGTTCTCAACAAAGTAGTTTGATAAATAGGTACTGAGAGATATCTGTTGATGCTAACCTCAGCTTTGATTTGTTTCATTAAGTTAGCATACAAAATATCAAAAAAGTCTCAATAGATCAAGATGCTGTGATTACATAGCAGTTATCCAAAACATGCAGCATTTGTAACTAAAGGCTGCATATGTTGTCTGCATTAGACTACACAAAGACCTTCAATGTTTCCCCAACATTTAGACGGTAAATTTTAAATTTTGTAAAAATATTTTAAACTGTGGTGACCTACCCAGGTTTCGAGGTGCCTTCTGTCCATTAAGATAATTATTACTTTTTATAACAATGCCTGCATTGATCAGCTTATTTCATCTGCAGTAGATAAACTAGGAAATTCCACAATATGAAAAATAATGCACTACTAAGAACAATTATACTGTACATCGATACAATTATATGTTTGTAAACAGGCTTCGTCTACTATCATTACACTTTAAACATCTCTGAATTGCCACTTTAGCTAAATACACATTGATTTACTTCTGCTTCTTTTAATATATTTGGGAGTGATTCCTAATGCTACTCTTATCCAAAAGAAATACATTTCTACTCAAAATATTGTAGTGGAATTGTATCACCATTGAAAAGTACCTTAGCATTAAATATAATTTATTTTAAAAATACTCTTACTTTAAATTAAAAATAGGTCAAGAAATTTGAGTTTTAATTACACACAAAAAGCCAAATACATAAAAACTTCTAAAGCTGTAATGCAGAAAGAAATCTTAAATTATCTTACTTTAGCTGGGAAGAGTTTTCTTGTGTCTTCAGCACAGCTTCACTGTAAAAATACATACCTAGGCTAAGAAAAAACTATAGTATAAAGATAAAAATGTAAAAATAAATCACGTTCCTAAAGTGCAGAACACGGGGCAAATTTAAACTTTCAACCTGGGTCAATAAATTTCTAAGTGAACTCTCTTAGAAAACCTTAATTGTATATCACACTGGTATAAAATAGGTAAAAAAAAATATAAGTCAGTCATACCTATCTGAACAATATCAATAAGTCCAAAACCATTAGTATTACATAATTTCATTTTAGTTAGTTTTATTACACATCAAAACTTTGTGGTCAGTTATATTTTTATTTATGCTTTCGTTTAGAGTTTAAGAATGAAAAGTGGTTAATTTTAAAAGCTTTGGTATTCTACAATTATGACAAGCAGCCAAGAGCAAACAGGGTGAAGTAATATCAAATAGTGTCTAATCTTGCTGATTACAAGTAGTTTTCTGGCTTTTAAAATTATTGTACTTTTTTTTGCACATACAGTATGTGACAATTTATACAAATAAAACACTTACATTAACCATATCTTGGTCAAGTGTGTAGTAAAGAAAATCAGGAGTACCAAATTTTCAAGACGGCAGACCTAGAAGGCACCAGTAACTTCTAAACTCATACTTCCTTTAGTACATTTCACTCCTACTATCGTTCATGGCAAATCTATTTACAAAAAACTAACAATTTCTGACAGTTTTGTTTTAATAAAACTTGAGTTGAACACTGATAGAAATGTAGGAAAGGCCTAGTTTCACCATTTTCATATTACTCCGAGATATAACACGTCTGTGAAGAGCCATTTTATTACATAACTAAGCAGTTATTTTCATATTAATTTCTTAGCTCAGTGTGCACAGATCAGTCCGCCTCCATTTTACTAAACTACCAGTTATCAGTTAAAATATGTTTCTAAAGGTACTACCATTGTAAATGTAGACAGTAATAAGATGTGATTTGATGGTATAAGCAGCAAGAGAAGCCTCTCAACTGCAAAGATATTATTACAGAGCTTTCTTTGTGCTTTGAAGAAACAGGGTGGCCTGACATGGAAAAAACGTCAAGGGACTCAGTTTTCTTCAAGGCAGAAGTGTTCTGTCAACAGTTCATTGATCATAGCTCATCCTTTCAGCACCCAGTTCTACATTGTGCTCTATGACACAAATCTAGATCCTGAATGCACAAAGGAATCATTAGAATTCAGAACCATAATTTGATGCTGGAAAGCATCAAGACTTTTCCTGTAAAAGTTAAATACAGGCTGGGTAAGGATGGAACTGTACAGTGTAAGTGAGCTGACATTGTTAGATTACAAATTTCAGGGATGGCACTGCAAAAACATATTTTCTGATATTGATTCTAACAAACTCTTCAAAATAACCAGAATGAGCTGGAATATACATTTGAAACATAAGAAATATTTGAAGAAATTAATTTTAAAAAGTCATAATTAACACATCCACGTTAACGTAAAACATTCAGCAGGCAAAAGCCACGAGGACTTAAACTAAAGAATATAAAGTCCTTTAGTCCTTTATATAAAATAAAAGACTAAAATATTTTGTTGTTCAAAATGATTATTGATTATAAACATATATAATGTATATATATATGTACAGTAAGTATTAATATGACAAATATATAAAGGTCCAAAAATTTACCAATATATAATTATCAATGTTTTTACAAAAAGGTCTCCATAAAACATCTAGGGCATATTCATAAAATATTTACTTTGTGTTAACTGGACCACCTGTTTTGACACCTGACAAACACCAAATCCTACAAAACAAAAAAAAAATGTTTTATTAGCTCTTAAATTAGTCTACTGAAGAATGCTGTGTTAATTCTCAACTCGTCTGTGCTGTTTTTATGTGAAAAGGTTTTAATTGTTTGGAAATGTTTTAAAAATATGGTTCCTAGAATGTTCTACTAACACGAAAAGAATGATGAATGGCAAATGATGAGTTTCTCTTCATCACATATGCCTCCATTCAAATGGACTAGTATTTTGTAGAAATAATGTTTAATTTTATATATGGAATAGAAACAAACATTTACTGAATATAAAATAAGCAAACAGTAATTTGTGTCTCTTTCTATATTTTATTAAGATGCTGTATAATTAATGAAGCAAGTCATATTCTTTCCCATTGCAAATTGTTATTAGAAAAATATACACAAAATAAAACAATTTAGGATCATCCAAAACCATTATTTAATACATAAATTCAACATTCTCTAATCCTTCATCTTATTTTATTGAAAAGTAATCTAACATAATGTATCAGGCATCATACATGCCTTTCTTTTTGCAATAAAATGCAGAGGCATGAAGACGCATTAACATTATATTATTTTCATTCATTTCTGCTCAATAATGGCAATGTAAAATGCAATGGTTACATATCATAAAACTAAAAGTAACTGGTAAGCTCTATACAAACATGTATAATATGGTCTAAATAAAACGAGCCAAGCAGCACGCTTCCTTCGGTTCTTCATTTTGTGTCTTGCGTTTCTGACCAACACATGTATATGTATCACTGTTCCTATCCTGTCTCAAAACTATAGCATGAAGGTAGCCTTCTTCCTATGTACCTTTTTGTTCTTTCAGCTTAGCAAAGTCATTCCTGCAAATCAATGTTCTGTTGTGATAGAGGAATAAAAGACTGTATGACCGCAAGGATGCTTCCAGACAGCGTCAAATCAGGTGGTTATGGGCAGTTAATGATCTGTGACATGCCACACAAGTAGCCTTAAAAAGACGCATTATCCACGACATGCAATAATATTTGTCTTATAGATGGCTAAATGAATGAAGACATTCAATATTACAGTAAATGCATAATCAAATAAATTGTACTGTGAACATGTTGTTTTTGTTGTTACTTGGCTGCGAACATTTTGTATTAATACTTAACCTTTTGTTAGGTCAACCACAAAGATCATCCACAGAAAGTACTCATGTCAATGAACCAAGGGCTGCTTGCACTGGAGTACAAATCGTGAGTTCTTAATAACAATATGGATCTGAACATTGCAATCACCTCACAAACAGTTTTGCTTTTTTACATTAATCTTTCCACAACCTGAAATTATACCAGTTTTTCTTGTTGTCATCTGCACAACAATAAAAACCAAGAAATCATGGACAAACATTTTTTTCCTTGACAAGGGAAAGAAAGAAAACCTCCTGCTATCCGAAGCAGATCATTAATAGTATAATAGCAGAAAAAATTAAACCCAAACTAAGTAAAAGCATGTCATCTTTAAGTTGTTTATTCCACCTTGAATTTGATCCAAATCTTAATTATAGATTTAATTATATAATTCTAATTAACTCTTTTTGTATTTTTTGATATTGTTAAAACACAAAATGCTGTATATAGACAAAAAGACACACAGAAATACAAAATGCATATTTCTAACTTCCAAAATGTTATTACAGTAATTACTAAAATAAGGTACATATTCCAATGAAGGTGTGTTTAAATAAGGTAGGATAACATACAAATGTCTATTACAATGAGCTGATTCAGGAGTAAAAAAAAAACTCAAAATGTATCAAGAAAATATAGGGTATGCAAATTTACTTTATGTATTTATGTTTGTACAGTATATAGCTCTATGTGATTAACATAAGCATATTGCGGGCAGTGGTGCATTTGGTACATTTTTTTCACTGATAACTGTTAATGAAGGAGTTCTACAACACAGCAATGTGGGATAAGACAATTATCCATAATAGTCTTTGGTAAGCATCTCCCTGTGCACTGCCGACATTGCTGACGTGCACATCTCCTGTTTATAGTAGTACTGCTCTTACTAGACTCGGCTTTTGTCCACCATATGTCTATTGTAGCCTAACTATCCCCAAAGGTGCAATTAAAAGCTTTTAGTTTGTTATAAGAAGACCTAAGTATGAAGGACAGAGCCAGAAACAACATTTTTCAACTAAACCAAAAACAGAAGCACATTCAGCTTTACCCTGGATTATTAGCATCTCTCCATTAAGAAATGTGCAGCCTACACTGAACAGACAGGATTTATGGCAAATTTACAAGGCTCCTTAAATATTCTGCTCAACTTTGCCAAGTGGGTAAACACTAAGAACAATGTTGGTGGCAAAACACATTATGAGATTTCAGTGATTTTAAAAATAAAGTCTTTCATAAAGCTCACACATTAAGGAGAAATGCGTATATAGATTTTTTTTTCTGTACAGTCATGTCCATGTAAAACAAGGGAGGATAAGTACTTTTTTTTTAAAGAAAGATCACGAAGAATAGTCTGCAATTTTGACTTCAGATATTTGGCAAAAAGTATTTTTCTACATAGGGGTTAGCTCTGGTACAAATCCAGAACAAAAAGCAGCAAGACAAATCTCTCGACAAAAGGGGGTGACTTATGAGGTTAGGTTAAGAGAACTGAACCCTTTTAGCATAGACCAAACAAGGGTTTAGAGATGTTTGATTAACGTTTTCAGAATACTAAGGGGGGCTGAGCAATCATTTCCAACACATTGCAGAAGCCAGGACTAGAAGTTATCCTTGGAAACAGATGAATGACTAAGGACAGGAATCTTGGGTCCTCAGTGACTAAAAATGCTTAAGTGAAATGCAGGATCAGTCAAAATGGAGTACAAAATGCACTACAGTTTTCAAAGCTGACTGGTCCAAAGAATTGTTGCAATAGTTCAATAGTTAAACAAAGGATATTCAGCCATGCAACACTTACAGAAGAAGGCTAATCAGTGTAGCAATAGGACCAGATATCATATTTTGGTTAGAAGACAATGGCTTGGGTTAAAAGGGAAATAAAAATTAATCTTGCTACATAGGTATTGCCCGTCAGGATCTTGAGTTTCATGTAGTTGTCTCAGAGAAATTAAAAAAATATTTGCACCTATTTTTCACACACCAATACACAAACATTTGTAATGCAGTATTTTTACTGTTATTCCTGGCAAACGAAGCTTATTTATTAGACAAAATAATTTATCAGAGTGTGTACATATAAGATCAATAAGAGTATGAATCAGCAATCAATTAAACACAATCTCTGAAAGTATATAAACTACTTTAAATACACACACGGGGAAGAGAACAGGAACACAGACTGGCTCTCATTAATCACATATGGGATCACGTAATTACTAGAAGAGACTGACATACTTTGCACTTATTGCTTTCATACCAATAACTTTAAATGTTACACTTGAGCACCTAGTAGAACAGATATGTAATCACTAGACATAAATGTTTGTATTTCTAAGTTATTGCAAAAGAGTTTTTCCCTTTTCATAGTAAACTCACTTCACCTACAGAGCACAGTGTTATGGAAAATGTATTCAGCTCTACAGGTTTGCCTTACATCACTACCTACATATGATGTCTCATTCTCCACAAGATTCTATCATTCTCAATCACACTTCCAAACACATTACACATACAGCACTGAAACCTACTGTATATATAGCATAACAGATACCCTATCCATATTCTGGTACAAAGGATGAGCTATTCAGCTGAAAAATAACTACTTGATACAATCTATATTGCTACAGACGTTTAATTTTGAAACTGAATGATCCATTGGTGCAGTTCTTGTAGTTATGTAGATTTATAGCAATTCTGCACTTTTTAAATGCATTACTACAGAAACTGGAATGAGTACAGGAAATGAGAAGTGGGCACACAAACTTGGGTCTTCTAACCTGCATGTAAATCTAGACATGGTATCTGTACTTCATGTTTTGGGGTACCACACCATGTTTTTCCAGCCGGTTATTAATTAGCAAGAATAAATACCCTAATGTAATTATTTAAAAAGTTTGATCATTTGTATCTGTGTGATCAAGTATGATGTTAGCCAATAAAAAAGTATTTTAACTTCATAACAGTTAATGAAAAAAATGCTAAAGATATTTTGATGCTGAAAACAATTAACTAAATCATTTTGTTCCTGAAAAAAAAACATAAATGTCACTGAGGTGTTCAGAATATAATATGCTAAAAGAAAGCTGACAAGGTCAGCTGGGACCTTTACTTTAAACTCAACACAAGACCAGGGAGCCTAAACGTAAATTAAGACTGTCCACACTATTAAACAGATGTTGAGAACATTAAACAAGTCTGCTTTAAATCAGCTCAAAGTACCTACACTACTCTTGCAGACTTTTGTTAAACAAGTAAATAATTATTAAAAATGAAAAAACTATATATTGGGAAAACATATCAGTGAAAAAATAACTTATCTACTAAATCTACTTATCTGATAAATAACATATGTACTGTACTTTCAGTACTTTCAGTAGGAGAATACAAATTAAGTAGTAATGAAGGTAAACATCCACACATGATTAAGGAATACTGGTGTATTAAGAAGCAGTTTTGTGTAAAGTGTACATATTCCTGATAACCACATTAACTGAACTGGATGTGTTGTATCCACATGAGTATCAAGTATGGCTTTACACAAATGTTTTCACTCTATACAAACATGTATAATATGGTCTAAATGACAAGTGATAGAATTTGAAGACTGAAAATTAAGAACTTCTTTACACAAAGGCTTATGGGCTCCTTGAAGAAACTGCCAAGTCATTCTCTGCATGCCGAGTCACTGGAAGACATCAGGTATAGTCTCAATCTTCATACTACTAAAAACCAGAATAGCAAGATGGGTTTAATATTTTTTTTAACACATTAGTTTTGTAGACAGGTCTGTAAAAAAAAAAGATTTTGTTCAAGTTTTTCTTCTTGAAACAAGTGAACTAATACTCCTTGAATCAATAAAAGAATTATGATCAGGAAATAAGCACTGCAAAAATAAATTTTGATGTTAGTCATTTTGATTACATTGAAGGTAATGGTGATGTTTGTACTTCATAAAAGAGCATTTCTAAAGCTACTTTCAGTAAAGATATTTTTATGCACATAATCCAATATATATTTAGTTAAAAAGCAAAGCTGTTACAGAGAGATCATTGTTAGTTGACTGGTTGTCGGAGTTAAATATAAAAATGTAAGCATTATCAAAAACATGAAATCACTGTTTATAAACAAGACAGGATTCCCAGTCACAAGACCAATGAGGTAAGCCCACTTATTGTACAGATTCTGTTTATGCTCAAATCCATTTTGATAAATAAGTTTTTAACTCTTTAAAAAACAAACCCTGAGCATATATACTATATTTACAAAAGGAAACTGTCAGAGATGAGAAAAAACATCTAAATACTCTTTTGCATAAACAACTTTTTAATTTTACTTCCATATAGTGTGGTCTAAGTCACTTTTCTTTTGTATATGTGTGTGTTCTGGGTATGTTTTGTGTGTTTGAATAAAATGTTTTATTGGTTTCCTTTCTAAATTGTTACAAGAGCAGCCATTATTTTACAGAAGTGTCTGGAATACATGTGGATGGTAAAACTGCATCCTGCGTTCTTAAAAAGTGCAGTTATCCAATGATTCAATGAAAAGAATAGATGTGTTGTTTCACATGCCAGATCTAACAATTTAAAAGGCTCCAAAAAAAACCTACAGGACTGCACAGCAGTAGCCCTTCTCTTTTAATCACACACTTTGTAACAGTATTCTCTACAAGCAGTATTTCATTGAGTTCTAAACCTTTGCAGTCCTGTGCCTGACCTGGTCTGACTTATCCAACCACATTTCTGAAGCTGATGCCCTGGCTCCTTTCAATAAAAGGCAAGATGACAACCTTGGATCACTAAACTACTGGCAGTTGAATTAACTAGATGGGCTGAATGACCTCCTCTCTTTTATAAAAAAAAAAAATATATAATATTGTTATTCTAATAATGTAGTTTCAAGACTTATATTAGATGTGATATGACATTGCCAAGCTACCTCTTTAACAAGTGTATGCCATTTATCAGTCAAAAATCTCAATACTTACTCAAGACCAAAGAGTCCCACTCAACCCTCAACCAAATAAATGGAATTCAACAGGTTGAAGATCAATGAGCTAAATAGCTCACTTAAGTCAATTGTCTTTTTACTCTAGGTGAACTTACAATATTTAATCTTTTCTGCTTTAAGACTTAATATACATTTAATATAGAATTTAACTTTGTCTACTGCCAAAAGATGCATAAGATTTAAATGGAATCAGGAAGATCCACTTACTTTATCTCAATGGAAACATCCATGTACAGTATATCCCTTGAGAACACAATGTATAAACTCACTGGCATCTGCTTGATCAAATTTGTATCCCTGGTTATAACGCATCTACGCTTGTGATGAATTTGTCATACAACCTTAAATATAGAGACCCGGTGTTATAACTATTATCACTATATATATAGTGTCCTTTCCCTGTGTAATGTCACTGATAAGAGTACAAACAATGTCAATTAAATGTATGCACTGTTATTTACGAATATTCCAAAAATAAGCTAAATAGATGGACGGACTCTTTAAAATAAAAGACTCTTAACTAGTGGAATGTTATCCTGTGAATTATTTTTAAAAATTCCCCCCCTTTTGTCTCAACTGATTGCTTCACCTTTTCAGATCCACAGGTCCAGACAGAGTATTAAGTTTAATTTTAATTTAAAAGTTTTGCTGTCCTTCTCTTTCATTTTTAGATGACAATTAAGACAGCTTACACAATATAATGGCAATGTTATAGTTCTTTAAATTAGATTAACTACTTGGCTTAATGAAGAACTAGTTAAAATATAATATCAGGTATAAATCAGGGAAGCACATTTATTAATAATAAATCAAAAGGTGTAATTCAGTAAGGTTAATATATATATGAAATTATTCAAATAATTACATTGCAATTTAAAAAAGTTTCAGATGTATTTTTTAAAGCCTCGGCAGTTTGTATATTTTCCATTCTACTTGCCTGTCCGGGGATTAAGCTCTAAATCGAAAAAAAAGTACTTCAATACATTAAAGCATTTGTGACTTCTCTGAAGGGAACCAAAATAGAAATGTCTGTGTACGCAATTCCCATATGATACCTAGACTAACTTCTTTTCATAGCCTCTGAAAAATAAGTCTATGTGAAGGTTCAAGGATTTATAAAGTGTCACCTCATAATTGATTACTCCTTGTAGGGCAATTTGTGTGGTATTTTTCAAACTGTAGGAGTAAAACACACAAATGTTTCTTGGGTTTCTGTCCTTGGAGGAATAGAGCATGTTAAGCAGTGCTGAGTTTCTAAATGTAGTTCCGTATAGACTGCTGTTCAAAACGTACAAGAGTTCACTGTAAATTGCGAAGCTAATGCATCACCATCAGGAGCAGGGAATCCAAGTTAATATGTACATTAAATCCTAACCTTTCAACTCTGCAAAGTAACGGAACAGAATTTCCTGTGCAGAGATACCACTCCATTCATAATCAATCACAGCTAAAAAGAACATACAGTCAACATTTTTAATTACAGCTGATGCACTCTTTTCTGCGACTCCCCATCTGTCAAGAAGAATGTTTAAAATTTAGCGTTATTAGTCTTTATTTCCAAATGGGTCTGGTTAACATCATGGAGTCTCCAGAGCAGAAATCATTCATCCATCAAAAGCACACTGGTGCCTGATAATTCCTATCCCTCTGTGGAAGCTACAGATAACCACTGCCCCAGAGACTTGCTACAGGATCATAAATCAAAGCGCACAGAGCTCCCAAGCAACCTGGGTTAATTTCTATTTACAATAAATCCCAGGAGAATGTTGGTTTGACACTCCAGGAGCCTGTTTAAAAATCAGATTAGGTGGAAATTAAAAGACCAAGAACATTATAAAGAATTCAGCATCCTGTGTTTTGTGTAAGTTAAGAATATCAATTTTGGTATTCAAAGCTAATAGATAACAGATAATTATTAGGTATTATTTAATTTGTTAAAATTAAAGAAGCTGTATTATAATATATTTTTAGCAGCAACATAGATTCGATCAAGTCTTTAGAACTTGCAGATATACTAAAGTCACACAGTCTATGTACTGTAGGTTCATTAAGTCCATTAGTCTTTTTCCATTAGGTCTAAGACTTATTTTTAATCTACATGCGTTTACATAAAAAAATAATAACCAACTTACTTTTATTTCCCACCAAAGAAACTACAGGCTGACATTCTGCTTCTTCATTCACCTTCTTAACCACAGCAAACCAGTCTTCCAAATTTTCAAAACTCTGATAATTTGTGATGTCATAGACAAGAAGCACACCCTATAGTGAATAAAAAAAATCAGTACTATTTACATTCAATAAACATTATTAATAAATGAAAAATAATACAACACTCATACACTGAGTTACTGAAAATAAAACTTAAAAACAAAGATATTTAATTATGGCTCAGTTTATGTCAAGATTTCAACACACCTGCAAATTAAAAACATAAGTATTAAATGTCCATAAATGGCAGAAAAATATACATCTCCAATAAAGCCTAAAACAGGAAAGTATGGAAAGGTTAGTATGAATAATAGAACGAAGAAAAATGATTCCCCTCCAATCTCGTGGCAATGATATTCAGAATTTTTCTGTTCCTTGTCCCAAGACATGTTTTTACCTAATAAAGTGGATTACGCAAAGTAAAATACAGTGTGCAGAACTCTACGGTAGGCCTATGGAAAGGAAAACCCAGCAAGTAATGGATTAATTTGTAAATGTCAGGTGTGTAAAGTTCAGATTAAGACCTGACCCACTGTCAAAAACAAGATAACTACCAAAATGCTTAGATAACACACACAACTTATGACTTCAATTGCAAATTAAGAACATTTTTTTTCTTCAGTAGTTATAGTTAATGACCCAAAATTCTCCATTCCTAATAAGATCATAATCTTATCTACCAATTACAATGAAGCAATATTTTCAGCAGCTGCTCAAATCTGTTGAAGATACTTAAAATACCAGTAAATTATATATTTCTATATCTCAGGCTGGGTAGAAAAAGTAATAGCTTGTGTAGATGAAAATGAATGTGCACATAATATTATGTGAAATATTATGTGAAAAATACATAGAAGAAAAGCCCATTTATCTAGAACAGATTTTTTGTGTTGTTTTAATCCAAAAGCTCATTAAATAACACTTTATGATTATACAGTAGGTGGCGCCTGTAGCATGAGAAGCAAATTTCAAGGGAAAACTAAAAGTCTAGGCTTTCACCTTCTTTCGCTACATAAATTCTTATTCAAGCCCATTATGCAAATTGATGCTTTCAAGCACAATAATTCCTGTGTATTCCATTGATGACTTGTAAAGGGCTACATGCTAAACTCAAACTGATCAGTTAGAACATCTTGAGCTATGGTAAGCAATCTCCCTTAAAATACTAATCTGCATAGATGTTTTGTGAGTGTATGAAACCACACAGCCACCTACCTATCACAGTCTTCTAGTGTTTAAAAAAGCCTCATTCAGCCAAACGAGCACTTGAGTCATTTAGCAGGACAAGCACAAAGACAGAGCCACACAATCATTTCTATTATACTCAGACCAACTCTGAAATAACTGGACACAGACTTAATGGATGTTATTAGCAGTGTGGACTCCTTCTTTCCTCCAGCTGCAAACCTTTAACAGAACGATGATGTGTATCCTTGCTAATACATGGTTCAGGTAAGATAAAACCCACAACACAGTTTCAGAAAATGTGAAGCCAGTTACACGTTATTATTTTTTATACAATGGTGCTAATTATTTCTGGCATATAGCTTGGCTGTCTTAAATTTGTTTGGTTTCATACATATTCATTCAAACTTATTCAGAAACACTTGGATCAATCAGAAAAAATACACTACAATGTATCACCAAGATACTATACTCTCCTAATGTGCAGCTTATCTTACATCATAGCTCCTTGTATGGCCTGTTTTGTTTTATTCCCCGATATGGTTAAAATATATGCACTTACACATCTATCATAAATATTTGTGATTAAAACCTGGCAGCTGATGAGGGAATTTTGTATAAATGAGGGAAATTTAATCCCCGAAGACAGATATTTTAATTTCACAGTAAATCAAGTGAAATGCAAATACAAGCAGTACAAAAGCAAAGCAGATTTAGAAAACAACTGGCAAGAGAACACACTAAAAATATTTTAAATACAGCTGTATTTGTAAAATGATTGATTTTTTTTTTACAATACCTGAGCTCCATAGATGTATTTGTCCAGCATTTTCCCTCCTATTGTTTGACCTCCAATATCCCATACTTGCAGGGTAACATTTAGGTTTCCTGAGGGGGAAAAAAGCAATCCATAACACAGTACTTTCACCAACACCAAGCAATGTCAAGTCAAACCCTGCAAGACCTTTGGAAAACAAATGTATTATTTTGTTCTTAATGTAATGTTGTTAATGTGAGTATATGAAACTAGAAAAAGAAAACATTGTCAGACCTCCTATGCCCAATACTAGCAGAAAATATTTGGATTTCCCAAGAAACTAACATTAAAAACACAAGAATTTCATAATTAAGTACCAAACCGCAACAACTCTAGAAAATACTCCAAGTAACCTTAATGTGTATATAGTATATATTAAACATAGTATATAAATAAAAACTGTGTAAGCATTTGATTTGACTCAGTTAATATTTTAATAAGAGATATAATATAATAATATAATAATTTGAATAATATAATTAGAGTGCCTTCTCTCCAATAACTGCAGTACATTCAGGACCACACCTCACTATCCTGTACACTGCCTCTTACTTCTAAAATCTGGAGATTGAAACATCACTGGCTTGCCTGTATGGGTGAAAACACAACTAATCTGTCACAAAGAGCTGTGATCCACATTAGGCTAATTACGTAAATCCTAAATTTAGTGAAGTACAATACTACATCTTATCTTGCTTACATTTTCAACAGAAAAAAAAATCAAAACATTATTCTTCTCTTTCAATCCAAAAGCGTGAATTATCAGTTATTTACAATTAGTTACTACACACCTGCACTGACAACGAAAAAGAAACTCACCTTATTATAGCTATAATAGCATATATTTTAAAATTCTTTTAAACCACCGACCAAAGTTCTACAGGTAATTCCAGATACAGTATGTGTGACGTACAATATTCTGACAAAGACAGGACTCAAAGAAAAATGTGAATTAAAAAAAGATATATACAAAAAAATCCTTCCCAATTTGTAGGAGAGCTACAAAACCAAATTAAAATAAATATTTTCTTCCTTTGGAAAAAAAAAGAAGACTACACAGTATGTAGTTTATATTGGTCAGATTTCTAACCTCCATTGGGACACAGCAGTGATCCTGTAAAGTATATTTGGCTCATAGCTACAAGCCTGCTGTAAGTGCTGTTCAGCCAAGAAAGAACTAAAAACATTGATTTGGCCATCATGCACTAGGAGGTAAAAAGTAAATCCTTTCACACTGAACACTATTTACTGGACACTAACCAAAGGGCTCCAAGAAGTATTTTACACTACATCTTAAGAAACTGTCTGAGCAGACTGTCTGATTGACAGTGAATTCAACAAGAGGACCAACTTGACATTCACTTACATTTATAAAGGAAGGGAAATTTTCACAGTGAATACATCTAGACTATACATCATAGCTAAGCTGGATAAAGGGTCTGCAAGTAATCTCTACCTAATACTATTTTCCTTGGATAAAATATCTACATTATTAATTTTGTAAATCATCCATTCAGACAAATGATTTATTATGAAGTCAGTTATAACATTCAGTTAAATGACAGCAACTGTGAAAGAAGTGACACTACAACTTTCATACAGACTAGCCCTCACTGTTTTTTTGTCTTGAAAAATGTTGAAAACAAAAATGCATCATGGTTATGTTTTCTTTATTATTTTTTATTTAAATGATTTGAAATATTGCGTTTACAAGATATTTTGAGCTATCATGCCATCTTAATTAACACTTTTGGAAAGGTAATCACATCATACGACGCTATTACAGTTTTAATACTCTGTAGACTTATGGAAGGGTGCAAAATGTCAAGCCTTTTCCCATGAAGGATGTGTATTTGGTACAACAATCTAATATTTGTTATTGACAGAGTTTTCCCTAAGGCCTGAGTCCCAGTTAACTAGCAAATTGCACACCTGAAAATGCCCCAAAAGCCTTAGACTCTAAAATGATACCTATGTTTCGAGCTACCTGACCAAACAAATTTGCCAAACTCTTAATGACCCCATGTTAGTGGAGGCTATTTGCAAAGGTGAAAATCACAGGCAACTTTGGTTCCTGACAAAATCTGATTTCAGTTCAATGTAGTAGTACCCAAAACAGAAGCTGACATTAATGTGGAAACAAAATGGTAGACAGGTAGACATAAGTATAAGTTCTAAGTTGTATAAGTTTATGCAAGAATACCAAATCATTATATTTAAATTTATTTCAATTGAATAACATCTGCCAAATTCATAAACAAGTGGAGTTACAGGTCACATATCATCATTGAGCACATCAAAACAGTAGTCAGGCTCTCATCTTGGTTGAGGCAGGAACCCAGTTTTGGTAGTAAATTAAATGGGTTATTTATGCCAGTACAACTGCCAAGTTTGAAGTTGCAGCTACATGGTCTGTGACGATACTCAGTTTGAAAAATGTGAAAAAAAAAAAATACAAATGCTGTTGACTTCCACGTTTCTAAGCTTAATGACCAGATGTAAGAGTAAAGCAAACTTTATCATTTCATCGAACAAGCAAAGAATGAAAAACAGTGCCAGGCCTGAGGCATAGCGGAAAGAAGACAAGCAAATACTGGACTGGAACTGAAGATACAAAACAACCTTCTAAAGATGAACAAAAGGTAATCATATATTTTAAGAAATGTTATGGCAGTAATATTTCTGAGTCTAATATTAAATTATAAACTAAGAATTAACTGAATGTAGAAACTGGAAAACAGTTGGAAACAATACTGTAGGTAAAAATAAGTATTAAGATTTATTTGATATGCATTTAAATGAAGGCATTTTCTATTATATCCTCTGTGATAGGCATTTTTTATTACATCCCTAGATGTCTAGGACACATGGTTTTGCATCTACCATAATGATCTTTCATCTTTCTCTGTATGTTAGAACCTAAGACAGAGAAATCCCAAGAAACACGTCTAAGTAAAATTCTCAAAATATCTGTCTGCTGGTCAGCACAAGTATTACAGATGCTATGCTAATAAACGTCTGAGGTATTTTTTTAGGAATTCTCACCTGGCATGTTTAATCTTTTCAGAAAAAAGTCCAATCCTATTGTTTGTTTATACTGCTTCCCAAAAGACTCTTGTGCAAACCGTGTGGCCAGCGACGTCTGAAATAAAAAAAAACAAATATGATTTAATTCTATAACATTCACCGAAAACATTTCAGATTGAAGAAGTAAAGATTTTCTAGATAGCAAAGATGAAGACAAGGAAAATGCTCACTGTCCTGATTAGCCTGTATGTAGGATGATATAAGTTTGTGATATGCCTGTAGAAACAATCACAGCTCTACACCTATTTTTGCGCTCCTCTTTAAGCTTCAAGTATGAACCAACAACTGAAAGGGAAATAAGCAAGTGTCCAAGTGTTTGCAAGTGTCCAAACACACAGGTTCACCATTTGTAACTGCAGTGATGTATTGGCACGGTGCAAATGAGAGGAAATATTTCTACATTGCTGGTAGATAGTTTACAACATGAAATGCATCCATCCAAAACAACCAATTTAATCCAAAGAATAAGCAAATGAAAACAGCTAGAAACAGTGTTTTAAATGGCTTAGTAAATTTTAAAAAATACAATAAAAAAGAAAATGAAGTTTAATGAACTTCAATCACAATGTTATGTTATGTTGTTGTTGATGGTGCTAGAATCAGTTCAAGCACTCAAGTGAGGAATCTTGGGGTAGTTTTTAACTCGAGCCTTGCATTTAGTGCTCACGTTCATGTTGTGAAGGTGTCTTTTTTCTTCTTTGTAACATTGTGCTTACCCTTCTACAACTCTTGTAGTCTGATGCAGAAAAGCTAATTCACACTTTTTGAAGCTTAAATATTATAATGTAGTGGTATATATCCAAACACATTCTTAACAAATTGCACATTTAAAATTCTCCAAACTTTAATCAAAACTAACATACCTGAACAGATATTACCCATTTTAGCTTTCTTGCATTGCCTTCCTGTGGATTTCAGGACAAAATTCAAATACCCCTGTTCACCTTTTTAGGGCTTGAATGTTTTGACTACATCAGTTACCTACACACCTAAATATAATTTGGGCTCTTTAAATTCTGACCTTGTTTTAGTTCCCAATACAAGCTTACAAACACTGGGAGACCATCCTTACAGTTCTATTACTCCAGGACTATGGACTCATCTCCCAGCCCATATCCAGGACTATGGACTCATCTCCCAGCCCATATCTGATCATCCATAAAAAACATTACTTTTAAAACTCATTTTTATACTCTAGTTTACAACTGTTTAAATTACTATAATGTGCAATATGTGTATACCTGTCTACTTTGTTTGATTTCTTGTACAGCACCTTGTGATGACGTACAGTGAAAGGCACTATACAAAATAAAGCTTATTAATTGTAAAATACTGAAAGCTGGGTGGCACAGTGGGGAGTGGTTAGCATTGCCTTCCTTGCAGTGCTTGGGGCCATTTTGTGTACGTTTCCTCTGGGTGCTCCAGTTTTCTCCCAGTCAAAAGACAAGCTTGTAGATTAACTGACTTCTGTAAAAACTGAGTGTGTGTTTTTGCCTGCGTGTGCCCTGTGTTGGACTGTAGTTCCTGAGCGGGATGCAGCCTGCCTTGCACCCATTGCTTGCCGGCTTAGGCTCCAACTCCTCCTGTGATCCTGTACTGGATAAAGCTGGTAGGAAAATGTAAAGGCAGATGGCTGATGCTTCAAAAGAACATTTCATTTCTGGCACTGACTAAGCTCCAGTCTTAGGAAAAGCACATATCTGTATTATTAGTTCAGGTGGCTTACACCCGAAGAAGGCTCTACAGCCGAAACATTGTGTTTTCTTTCTTCTCTTTTCAGCATGGAATAAACCTATTACTTGTTCCTTAGCTGTATTATTATATTAGCATAGAAGAGGCAGAAGTGTTACTTGAAGCAATTGAGATAAAAAAAATTCCAGGTACAGGTCAATTGTATTTAAGGTAAAAAGAGATTCCAATATTAACTCAAAACCTGAGTATTACCCTTTGACTGATAAATTGCTAATGTAGCACCCATCTATAAAAAAATATGACAAAACTGAACCAAGGAAATACAAATAGCCCTTTCTACTATTACGAATCAGCATGGTAACATGATTCGAGAAAAGTTAACACAGATTTGGAAAAGGTAGGTCTTGCTTTACTAACTTACCAGAGTTCTTTAAACAAGAATCGGCAGTAACGGACAAAAATTAAAACTATAATATCACATATTTAGATTTTAAGACAGTGTTTGATTTTATAATATCAAAAGATCGAGATCTTCTGGTATAGGAAGCAAATTAGTCAGGTTTGCAGATATCAAACAGGAGGACCTGCAAAAGCGATTCAGCAAGATTTAGAATTAAAGATTCGGTAAATAGCAGGCTGATGGCATTCAATGTAGATAAATATGCAAAAAGCAAAAACAAACTATAAATGTACAAGGGAAACAAAGTGTGACTAAGCAATTCATGAACAAGACACATCATTTAAGGCCTATGTCTTCCAGAAAATGCAATAAAAACACAAACAGAATCTTGGGATAAATAATTAGAAGTGAACATTTTAATATAACTATAGAAATATAACAAGATATGTTATATTAATTTTGTAGAATGCACTTGTAAGACCCCAACTGCAATATTGTGTACAATTTTGGTCACCACATTCAAAAAAAGACACTATTGCTCTTAAATCTGCCTAGTTACACTTCTGGGTTTAAAGGAATGTTCTGTTCTGACTGACTAAAAGAACTCAGTCTTTTTTTAGTTTTGAGCAGAGAGGACTATAAAGGGGCTCACTTCAAGGGCTCAGAATTTTCAAAGGCATTAAAAAAGTGAACCCAATGGATCTATTCAGAATAAACGAGTGAAACATGAACTAAAAGCACAAATGTAAAGTAAAGGGGAAGTACTTTTAAAACTAAGAACAGGAGACACTTCTTTATAAAAAAAGTGTTGTGGGAGTATAGAATAAGCTACCCAGCAATGCTGTCTATAGCAATTCCACTGCTTTGTTCCGTTAATGTTTGGGCGTGTTTCTCAGATCAATTAGATACCTGCAACCAAACAAGCTACAAAGGACAAACTGCCTCCTCTTATTTTTAAAACCTTGACAAAAGGGGGCCAACTGAGAATTTTGTTTCCCACACAGTAATTACTTCATTATGGTGGTTAACACAACTGGGGGTCATGTCAAGACGTCATATGCAAATAGATGTTTGATTATGGTCATCAAACTCCAGGCATTTAATCTAAGCACCACTAAAATGAATAAACTTAAATGGATCAGACTGCATTTTACACATAAATATAGATAGGACTTGGCAAAAGATTACATTTTCTGATGAATACCATTCTCTTTCTCATACTGAAGAAACAATAAAATGTTTACTGAGGTCAGATTAAAGAAATATTGTTTTAGCGGAGGCAATGTAATGGTATGATGGAGGGACCTTGTTGTCAACTTCAAGTGTTTTTAATATTCCTGGTGGTTATCTTGTTGCATCAAGTTTCAAATATGTTGAAAGGATTTTGTGCCACCACAAAAGAGCTCATCTATATGTGGGAAATATTACTCAAAACTTCATGCTTCAATTTGGACTTGAATTTTGGTCTAAGTGCAAAATCTCTCCCAGTGTACTGTATGCCATATCATTAGTATGATTATATCACAGCTTATCACACACAAAACCACTATTGACCACTTGCAAATGATGAAGAACATCACAGTCAACATGTATAGAAATAAACCTATTTTTTTATGTTATGTTTATGTTGAATCTAGATTTGTGCCTCTACAATGGATTAGTATAGTTTGTCTCAACCATACAGTATATCTGCACAGAGAAAGATGCTAAATGATACAGGCAGAATAATTGGAATAAATAACATTATACGTGTACAGCATGGTGGTGCAGCTTCCTTGCAATGCTGGGGCCCTGGGTTCAATTCCTGAAATGCTATACACATGGTGTTTGTTGGTTCCCCTCATGATCGTGTGGTTTTCCTCTCTTGCTCTTGTTTCCTCCCACAGTCCAAAGACATACTGGTAGGTTAATTGGTTTCGGTAAAAACTGAGTATGGCGTGAGTGTGTGTGTGTTTGTGTATGAGTGCCCTGCGATGGACTGGAGTCCTTTCCAAGCTATATCCTGCCCTGCTCTGACTCCCCCTGCATCAATGAGCTGCATAAAGCCAGTAAAGAAAATGGATGGGTGGCACAGTACACACAGTCCTAAAGCCATTCAAGTACTAAACCAGCAACACACAGTTGAAAAAAAAATCATTTTAACGGTTGTTAAGTACAGAACCCAAGATTTCTTTTGTATATTCCAGATCACAATTAAAAGCAGAAATAACAATAAATACAAGACAAAGGTTGTTTCATTGCACTAAAATAGTCCTACATTCTCATAATTATTTTTACCAACACTACTTAAAATAATAAAAGTTTAATTAAAAAACACTCAGGATTTTCCCCCAGAATGCTGAAGTTCTTAAATTCGTTAACTATGGTAAATAACTATCTTTTTAGTGAAAAAAGAAATTGCAGCTTCGGACCAGCTAGACTAGAAATTATTGCATTTCTTTCATCAAATTAATATTTAACTCAATGATTTGACAGATTCAATTACCACAAGTGTTTTTTCCAATCATTGCAGTACTATCACTGTTTAAGGATATAGTATAACATCTCTAAGTTAAAACACAGAATGAAGCACACAGCAAAAGTCATAAAATTAAACTGGATAGTTAATTTAAAATATACTGAAAAAAGTACTGAACAACTAAATTTATCTTAGCTTTATATACTAGTGCGTGTAAATTTAAATAATACATGTAATATACCATAAACAATGAAGGTATGATTATTGCTAGCAGAAAATATAATTCTCTTCCATTTCACTAATTATATTATAGCTAATTATTTAAACGAACAAATGTGTGTGCATTTCAAAACAGATTCTCTTTACAAAAGCTACAAATAAATTGCTGTTTAATATATAGTATAATTTGGAGATATTTTAATTACTTCTAAGATGATATTTAATCTACAGGCACTGAACTATTATTTACACAAGTCCTAAATCACCTAGTTTATCAGATTAAAAAACAAAAAAGGTTGATGGCTGCAGTCATTTACAGCCACAAAATACGGACAGATTTTTACCATGACAGATCTCTTTGTAGTTGGAAAATTGCTGTAAAGCCTCAGCATGCCAAGTGTCATTCAATTTAATGAATGGGAAGAAAAATAATACACTAAAATATTCTACATGTCATAATGCTAGCTTTACAGCTTAATCTTCACAGAAATATAAATTAGCAAGCAAACTCAAATATATTTTTACATTTTACCATAACTATAGCATTGAGCTAGTCTCAGCATTATATCTGTACTGTAAAACACACAGTAGTGTATGTGAATAGAAATTTTGGAGTTGTGTTTCTTGAAAGTTACAAGTTGACCACCAAATCACATAATACTTGCCTTGTTATGACATGATGTCTAATCATCAGCGAAGAAAGTACTTAACTTATGGCCATCCGAGTGAAAGTGTAAGGATCAATACAGTGTGTGCATGCACACTGGTATGAGAAACCGCTGGCAGCTAATGTAACTAGGCTATAGAAAACTCAGCTTTAATAGTCCAAAAAATCACTAACTGCAAAAGCAATCTCCACATGCTCACTTTAACCAAGCCAGACATTTCTCTTTTGGCTTTACAGTAGCTTGGCTTTTGTTGTCATATAGTTTGAAATAGCCTGGAAAGAAGCACTAGTATAATCCAGAGGTCTTCTTTTAAAGAAGTCAAAAGGTTCAAGCTAAAAAGGGCCCTGTGCTTATCCTACTTAGTGTTTGGATATGAACTTAAAAAAACAAAACAAATATTTGGTACTTTACAGAAAGCCAGACAGTACGTGAGATATTTTTTAGAATACAAGATTACATGAGACACTTCAATGAAGATGTCAAATGTCACATCCTGGAAATCGCTCTCAGTATTTAGGGAAAGTTGTGTTTTATATATGTGAATAGTATAAACAAGATAAACAAAAGAACGAAGTACATAAGGAGAAAATTATTTTTATCAAAGCTCATTGCTCATGGGTTTTGGGGTTAAAATCTTTGTTTATTACTGGAATTCCTTTAAGAAAGAACAAATAATTACCAGCAAAATATTAAACAAAGTGAAATAACTACAGGAACAATAAATTATCACAATAAAAACAAAAATCACACAACGATTCCATTACATATTTTATTAATCTTATACGATTATGAATATACAAGTGGTATTTATATTAAATTAAACTCCATTTAATTAAAGGAATTGTCATCAACAAGACAACTTTGTTCAAAATCAGCATAACCTAGATTAATTAAATACCTGCACAATTCTACTAGACCCACAATTGGCTTTGTACTCAAATATATTGTATAGCAAATATAGTGCCCTGGCACTCATCATATAAAAGTAATGAGGACATTGTGATAACACTTAAAAATGTCTAAGTTTAGGTGTGTAGTAGTTGTTCCTAGTTGCTTACAGTTCCTATAACCAGTGTTTATAATACTTTTAATACTTATAATAAGGGTAGAAATAAATTAGCAGTACCCTATATGGTGATAGACCTACAAATCATGAACACAAAATCGTCCTTAGTCCTCTAAGCAAATATAAATCCATATTAAAGGCAGATGGAGATACTTTTTTTTTAAAAAAAAAGGTTCCACTTCAGGTAGTGGAAAGACTTTTAAATATTTCCTACTGTCTACAAATTGACAGCCACAGGGGGGAATTACAGGAGAAGGAGTCCAAGAAAAACTCATCCAATAGCAATTGGTGAGTAAATTCATGAAAGAAAACACAGACAAAATGTCAGTCAAAGTACACATCCAAACAGGAGGTGTATTTTTTTAGAAGCAGGTAAATCATGCAGACAGTTGAGAGCTGGCACCTGGCAATTCTCCAAGGTGTTACAATTGTCATTAACTTACTGAAGCTCCTGCCAAAGACTTAAAAAAGCTCCTGCCAAAGATTTATCTGGTGAAAACTGCTTCTCTTGTATGTTCTGTAAGGAAATCCAACTGCTAATTTGCTTTTAAAAAAATGAATCTTCATACTAAGCCCATTCAATTTCATCTTAAGCCTAAATAACTTTAAATTCACTTTTCCGTTTAAAAAAAGGAGGAACCAAATAACCCCAAAAGCACTTTAACTCACCAGACTACATTTCTGCTCAATTATATAAAGTTTAGACATACATTTAAAAGGAGACTGTTTAAGATTATCATGACTACCACTTTTCTTTGCTATAAACACTGTTCTTAAGCAAAAAATATTCTTACCATCTTTAATTTCAATTGGTCTGGCTTTACACCATATGATAAGCAAATGGTCTTTGTCAGATGCTTACAAAGAAAGCATCACAATGTGGTACAGGAAACCTGTATTATACCATTATTCCAAAAAACAATTTTGCAGTTTCCATGACATCTCTTTGAGATACTTGTTTTATTTCTATTTTAATTTGATTAGCATTTAGCGTATTAATGGTGTCCGACACAAATGTCTTCTGAAAACACTAGTGTTTACTGGGGAGTAGGCATGCAAAAGAAATCAGTTCAGCACTGTACTTTACACTACATATTTTCCAAAAATCAATGTGTATTAATTCTACATGAAATATTTATCTGTATGTCCCACAATCTCTCACCCAGTGAGAAGTTTTATTTTTCTGGAAGAATTAATGAATGTGCTATTTATGTATGCAAAAGCCAGTTTAGAGATTATGAGAAATTATTTAGGAAAAAATCCAGTCATACTAAAATTGTATACTCTACATGTGTTACATTTCTTCAATGGTGAACAATGTATTGTCTGCTTAGAAAGAAATGGAAAAAAATGAACTGAGTCAAAACTTTGTCAAAAGCTTCTTGGAAAGAACTTGATATTGTACACATTAGGGGGTTAAATTTAATCTATATTATTTTAGATCCCGTCGTAGAATGTCCAACAACAGCACTGCAACAGCACAGTTCTAAAGTTCTACACAGAAATGACGATAATTTAACTTGACAACATTCTGTACCACTGGGATAAGGCTATTCTGTTTCAATATTAAGAGACCAAGACAAGTCAATCAAAATCACACTTGAAGGGCAGGATTTTATAGAGACCAACTCAAGACCGTGGTTGCGATTAAGTTTTTTTTTAACTAAAACGTAAAGAATGTTGAAATATATTGGTTTTATATATAATTTACTGCAGCTTCTGTACAAATGTTTTACTTTGCAGAAATGCACTGAATGTGGATTACTTCTGTTTAATCTTGAACACTGTAAATATATTAAATTAGAGGGTGGATTTTTTTAAGGATAGATATAGGCTTGAAGTAACAGTCGATGCAAAATACTGATTTAGAAAGCTAATCCTCAACTCTATGCGTTTGAAATTACTCTTACAAATAATTAAATTGTATTTACATTGTGATAAGTGTGATGCGGCGTTTTTAAGAATTCCACCCTAGAAATGGTTTCAAATCACAGCAGGATCTTTCAGTGACAAAGTATTATGTTTAATTACTGAAATTGTAATTGACAAAATAAAAATAATACAAGAGGAACAAAATCCATAAACTCTAATGAAGAAAATGTAGCTGCTGGGTGAAAACTGCTTTCCTAAGTACTTAAAATCTGAAGTTTGTTCTACAGTTGTTGCGTTGTACACGTTTTTTTACTTACATCACTTTGTAGTCAAGCAAAAACAGGCGTGCTCCTGTCATGCGCCCGTATTTATCACTCCTGCAATTTACGTCGGCAGGAGCGGAACTTGTGTAATGCGTCGTCTATGTAGTATAGCGCGTGGTCTTCCGTTTTTTACACAAGTCTTTTTTTGTGTGTGTATGCCTGATTAGAGTAGCTTAAAACACAATCATTATACCATCTCAATATCGTGACGGCCTTCTACCCTCCAGAAAGTTACAGAATGCTTGCAAGGGTGTTGAAGAGCCTAATAACTACCACTTTCCGAGAGATGTCAGTCGAAACTCTGAGGCTTGACCGACTGATGAGGTCACTGTACATGTAAACAATGATGAAGTATCAAACCACGTCTTAAATCCCGAAATCTTGTCCTGAATTCTTCAAGCCTTGAATCACATTTTTATTGAAAACTTAAATTAAAAAAATATTTAAAAGACGGAAAACGTAAAATGTCAATTGGAGAACACGCTATTCGAACTCAGAAATATCTGGTCTGGAACATCATTTAATCTACCGGTGCACAGCATAATCTTTAATACATTACGTAATAGAAATAATACATGTAGTTTAAGCAATTTCCTTAATTAAGCAATATAACCCTATTGTACAGTATTACAATATAGTTACTGTTGTTTTACGTTTTCAATATCCGTGGTACACTGTTGACAGAAGAGAAAGAGCGAAAAAGAAGTTCTGTAAAGGACCAGCTGCGTGGAAAAAAAAGGCTAAACGAGCTGAACGCACACGTGAAGATGTGTAGAAAGGTTATAAACCACTATTCGGCCCATCTCATGTGTTTATGGCGTACAATATTTGGGCTTAATCCTATGAAACAGATACGAGTAGGTAAAAATGTAGACCTCCCTGTGTCCCCCCCCTTCCAGCGTAATGACTGTTCATACCCAGTACCCAAGAATTTAAAACGCAGTGTTATATTATCTCTTTGTGATGTACTGTCACCGAACTAGACATTTTGAGGACAGGGTGATTATCAACATTAAGCTTTTGACTGAATCAGAGCTGCTCTGACAAATATCTTCCCAGACCATCACAAGGACATATTTGTAAAAATACATGAAAATGTAAAATGTCTCCAATTTCAGACATTAAACTTCGGAATTGATCATTAATCTTAACAGGCACATCCTTCTTGTAGAACTGAGCGATTCAGATGTTATTAAGGCTACTTTCTTGGCATTAAAAACCTTAGGTTTGCAGTATCAGCACTTTCCTCTTATGAGATGTTTATATTACCTCGAAGGGTCACATACAGATGATGCTACTTGCTGCCTTGCATAAGGCAAAGCGCAGCATCTCAAAATATCATAAAATATCATCTGTTGTTCCACAACAAATAGGAGCTATTTCATTGAATCCATTTATTCACACCTCAGTCTATAAAGGGAAATGAATTTGGAGTTTCTAATTGGTTTGGAAAGGAAATACTCTGTTTGCAGGCAAATGTACCAATATATGAAGTTTCGAGGGTAAAAAATGTGCTGTATGTCTGTTTTCGAGAAGGAAAAAAGAAAAAGTTACAGCAGACGAAATACTACTCGGTTTTTAGACTTATGTAATGGAAATGCAAGAATTTCGCCAGTACTGGGATCCAACTGTTGCTCGATAAAAATTACGTTCACCTCCATATCATTAAGAAAATCTGTCTTTATAAATCTTACCAAATTGAATGCACATTAAGCGATGGCACATAAAATTTCCTGCTACTAGTCTAGGTCCATCCCCGACTAAAATGGAACTAGTAAATATTGTTTTGAATATAATTTCCAAAAGTGTAAATTCAAGGGCACAACAAGAAACCTACTTTATTTTGTATTTCTACCTTTGTCTTCGAGAAACACCGGCTCCCAAGCTGAAGCAATGACTGGATAAATCACAATCGTTTTAAATCCGAAATATGTTGATGCTGCAATACTACAGTAGATCATTCAAATCTGAAAATCTCTCACCTTTCCAGAGGCTCCGTCTCCTATAATCACAATTTTCAGCTGTCGGTCTTGACTGTCTTCTTCCGAATCCGACATGATGTTTAATAAACACTACACTTTATAAACAAAACAACAACAATGTAACGTTTATGAAACAAATAGTATCATCAGCTCAGGATTAAACGGAACAGCGCTAAGCAACCAGACGCCATATTTACCGCAAGCTAAAACTGGGGAAATACCATTACAGTATTGTAGGGATTACAATCATATATTGCAACAATATTATATGAGTTGTACACCATTTCCCAAATTTTATATTACCTATGAGAGTATTTTATAATAAAATGTGTATGTGTTGATTCAACGTTTCGTATGCTGCGTTTAACATTCATTCATGTAATGGATTAATCCACTCGTGACGCGTCTCTGTCGCTAAGGTAAACGGGGTCAGAGGGTCAGATATTTTTAAAGATACTTAAACAGAGAGAACGTGTAGTTTAGTATGGGGGGTTTAGTGGATGTTTATGTTTACGAATTTGCTACAAATTACTTAATTTATACATAAACGAATGAGAAACAATTAATCAGAGACTTCAAATGTCCCTAACAAAGATTCAGTGTGGCACGCTGTGGTAGAAGCAGATGAATCGATGAGGTAAAATCATGCCAAAACTAAAAAAAAAAATCATGTTTACATTTAACATGGTTTATTTTCACAAAGGCGCCGCAACCGACTAAATTCATCATTGCTTCTGTACTTAAAATGTAACCAGAAACGTATGATCTTGAAGTTAATCGGTAGAACAACGCTCTTAATCCTGATTTGTTTTAGGGTGTGTGTAAAAAAATAAAAGCTCGTATATTGTAGGAATGCTTCCTTTTATAGAAAAAATAACTCGGACTATAATTTTTCTTATATTTGTACAACGATATTTACAGGCAGCAGAATTAAACGTCTTGACGGGTCTCTGCCCCTATGCTGATTGTACTCATGTTCATTATTCTGAAGCGATTTGGCTTGACATATTTTTTATGCAAATATTGTTTTCTTAGATGCATAAAAATATCGTTTTTATACGTTTTTCAACGATGATGAGTGAGATACATTAATTGAATAAT
Source organism: Atractosteus spatula (assembly GCF_055471065.1). Lineage (NCBI taxonomy): Eukaryota > Metazoa > Chordata > Actinopteri > Semionotiformes > Lepisosteidae > Atractosteus > Atractosteus spatula. The sequence continues at coordinate 35,322,080 of NC_142706.1, read as the reverse complement.
GAGTCAGATACAAACAACAACTCAAGAGTTCAAAGAAGATACACTTTTTTTCAGTCACACAAAACTACACAAGTGCACAAGATGAATGTGGCTGAAATTCATTTTTAGTGGCACACAATTTTCATGTGGCTGTTTAGGACAAACTTTGGCCAGTGTCCTCCTTGATTGTGCAGCCTAATGTCTTTTGACATTACTTTGCAGTTCTGCCAAGCCAAGATTCGGAGTTCATAGACATTTTCTATTGGCAGGAATTCCAAGTCCCAGCAGGATATATAGTAAAATGTTATAATAGATTACTTCCGTTTACCTGCAGCTAGCTACTGTGGGGGTGCTTATAATTTTCCAAAACGTCCCTTTCACTTTCAAGCATTTTCACAATTCAACAAAGGTTTCTATAATGAAAGACAGTTTCCCAATGAACACATTCAAAAATACATAATGTCTGTGAGTGTTTTGTAGACTGTTGGTATTGTAGAGAAACCACGATTTCTTATGGGAGAGCAACTTTGCTTGTAAATTCTAAGATTTAAGAGTGAGAATATACAGTATGAAAATATTATCCAAGATGCTTGAAATACAAAATGTATCATCCTTTTTCTAACCGCTTTATTCAGTATGAGGTTATGGGAAGGCTGGAGCCTATCCCAGCAATCAGTGGGCACAAGGCAGAATATACCCCGGACAGAACACCAGTCCATTGCAAGGCACAAGCAGACACAAGCACAGCCACTCACACCAGGATCAATTTTCCCAAAAGCCAATTGAGTATACCATCAGTCTTTGGACTATGTGAGGAAACCAGAGCACCCAGACGAAGCCCATGTGAACATGGGAAGAACGTGCAAACTCCACAAGAGCTACAAGAGCACCCCAGGAATTTAACCCAGGCTAGAAGTCAGCAATGCAAACCACTGCACCACTATACCATCCTCGAAAATAAAGCTAAAACCTTTTTTTAGTGAATATAAATGCAGCATTTCAATTGTTTCACATCAAATTAATTCAAAAAGCAATGCTTCAGTAATACTTTTATGGATTAGAAAGCTGGTGTTATGTTTATGAATTAAAGATGAGATGTAAATGCAAACCTTGATGTATAAATCCAAACTAAATTTGTATATGTATATGCAGTGGTTAAATTAGACATTAATAGTTGGTTGTCAGGACACAATTTGGCTACCAAGGCTGACTGTGCTTGCCTGCCTGGACTTCAGAGACTGATGAATTCAGGTACTGAACAAAACGCCTGAAGAGATGTGCATAGTAATGCAGGTCACCCTTATAGATTATAAGCTTACTGAAAGATACAACAGCAGTGTCTTATGTGGAGTAGACCCTCTGGAGGCAGCACGAGAACATGGCATAAGCCAGATACCAGAGCTCCCACCATGAAGTACAGTTGACTTTATTCACATACAGAAGTGCACACCATGCTGTCCTGCATAGTTCATACCCTGCATGACACACCCAGCTCCAGTCTCAGTGTCCCACAGATCCTGATCTAGGTGCAAGATTGTCACAGCATATACATACACATACATATACATACATCTAATAGAATGGTCTGCTCTTCAGTGTGTAGTAAAGCCTGTCTATGCAAACAGAGGATTATAGTTTTAACAAAAAAGTAGATTATCTATACAGTATGTAGTTCTGGTTTTCTATTTACTGAAGAAAATGAAGAATATAGTAGTATTAATAAAAAAAACATCTAATATCCCTATACACTCAGTAAGAATTCTGTGTATATTATTTAATCATCTAAATTTACAAATATAGTGATAAAAGGTGGTGTTGCTAGGTAAGACTGCTCTTGTTGATAGGATAACCCATACGTCAACCAAACTGAACTAAATATAAAGTTCTGAAAAGCCTGGATGCAGAAGAAAAGAGAGGAATTTGTATTGTAGGCTGTACAGTTTGGCATACAGTAGGTATGCTATCTTAATTGAGCTGGGCCAATATAAAGTACAGTAAGACAAATTGGTTTCCGAGAAAGAAATTTGGTTCCACATATTCCAAGGAGAAGTTAAAATTTAAGAATATGAAAAATGAAAAAAACAACATCCAGGCTATATTACTTGCTTGCATTCCACTGTTGAAATAAGGGAATTAGATGAAGGACAGGAGGAATAGTAGATTATGTAAATGTTCAGCATTCCATGCTGTCATTCTACTACATTGGGTGGTCTGGTCTGAAGTCACAAACATATATTGTCAAGGTGCAAGAGTCTAATGTTATCACTGTTACGGAAATTAAACAAAATTAAACTGAACTAAATTAAAACGTGGTTAGAAATGACACAGCACAAGAGAAGTGCAATATCAACAATAAGACATTACTATGTCAAAAAATGTCCATACTAGATCAAAACTAGTATGGACCAAAACAAGCAAAATGAATATATTAGTTAATCCGGCTGATACTTTCATGCAAAGCAACATCTCTGTTTGCCTATTTGTAAAACTGAGTTTTTTACTAAAGAAACTGAGTGAATTATCTTACTGAAAGATACAACAGCAGTGTCTTATGTTGAATTTCAATATACAACCTTCACATTATGAATCTAGGAGTGTAAACACGACTCCACAGATAAACATATATTCTGTTTATTTGGGTTGTTCATAATTTACCACGTGCTACATTTGCCTTTATAAACTTTTAGAGGATTTCATAAAACTAATATGTTTATTTTGCAAAAGTATTTCAGTATGCATAGGCCTATAACTTTCATCTAATACTGTATGAGTTTAACAAAATACAGTAAGCATAGGAATAACTGTTTTTTTGTCTTATTGTGTTCATGTTTAATAGAACTTTATTAAACATCCACATTGCATACACTCTTTTTCTGTTAACAAATACTCTTAACAAACACTCTTCCAGAATCTCAGAACTCACTGGAATTTTCATTTCCTCTCCCCTCTGGTGATTTTGCACTGCAGAGGACCTGTCTTCTGTCTTCAAGAGAGCAGATTCAAAATCAACCTTAGAAGCCTTTGCTTCCTGCTTTTTAAAATATTGTCTGACCAGTTGTCTCACAGTAAAATTGGTGAGGTGACTGAGGGTAGCAGCTCAGTCCCCTCAGCTTCCTGGGAAACGTGGCCCAGACAAGAGCCTGCCATTTTGTTTGAACCAGTTGCCCTCTTACATATGCTATAGTTAATTTAAGAAATAATACAAGAATACAGATTTATTAGGCATTGTCAATATGTAGTTAAAATCACTATAATCACTATAAATAAACCGTTCATTTAATTTTCTTGGGAAATTTCTGAAAGAAAATGTGTTGCTGCATCTCTATAGTCCAAAGGATTCTTCTTATTTTCACAGCTTTTCAACTGTGAGCAGAGCATTTGGACAATCAACATATCAACAGTGAGACAGGGGTATTTATAATGGGTTTTTTTCTGGTCTGAAGTGAAAATCCCATTATTCACTGCAGTGAGGGTAAAGAAATAATGTATCACAGACTGTTTGGTTGTTGCTTCTTTAGGAATCTCAGTAGTTTTGGGTTAGGAACTTATCCGGTAAGTATCATATTGATTACGATTTTCTCATCATTTTATTTATTACATGTCTGGAGGTGCTTTCTTCACTTTTACAAAGAAATAATCAAATATTTTCTTTATTTACTTTGTTGCTTCACTCAGTTTCCCAGGCAGTCTGTATATAGTTTGAGAGCAATAGCAAATTCCATGAATGTAAAGTAACTGCAGTAACTACACCTAATATGTGTTGTTTTTTCCCCATTTTGAGGTTAGTGCCACAGGTAAAATAAGACTCCCAAAAGCACCATTCAACTTTAAAAGAGCATCATCTACCTATATTTTATTTCATATTTCACAACAAATACACCATGTAACATACAACTGTTACAGTAGCATTAACTTTAATATAAAATACAGACCCCCAGGTGCATAACAATAGTTTGGAAGGTCACAAAAGTGTAATAGTCCCTGTGTGTAATCAAAGTGGTTTGAATTGATTTAAGATGCAGTAAGCATCTGTTTCTGTAAGTTAACTCTGATACATAATGAATTTAAAACTTCAACTCATATAATGATACAACAAAAAGGCCATTGAGACCACGGATCTTTCATATAAAAATGTAGTAGAGAGACACAAATCAGGGAAAGATTCAAACCTACCTGTTTAAGTACATTGAAGTCCATCATTAAGAAGTGGAATGTGCATCATACCAAGCAGACACTTAGATCAGCCTGCCCTTCCAGACTTAGCAGCTGGGCAAGCACAAAACTGGTTAAGGATACCACAGTGAAACCAATAGTGATTTTGAAAGATCTACTAAGTTCTATGTTATATATTGTTCATATATTAACAATATCTCAGCCCCTAAACAAAGCTGTGTGAATGGTTTATATGCATGAATGCCAAGAAAGAAGACTTTACTGGAAATTTCTCACCTTGAATCTTGCTAATACAGTATGTGACAGAATGTTTTATGGTCAGATGAGGCAAAACTATTTTGGCCTAAATGTAAAATGTTGAGTCTGGCACAAGCCCAAAACATAACATCATCCAGTCAGCATCATCCTAACTCTTAAGCATAGTTGTGGCAAAATGAAGTTATGAGGCTGTTTCTCATCAACATGGACTGGTATACTTGTCAATACTAATAAAGTGGATGGTGCAAAGTATAAGCAAATGCTGGAGAAAAACCTGCTTGAGTCATGTGTTCTTTTTTGTTTCTTCCTCCTTCAAAATCCACAAGACAGCAGTGAACTTCCAGTGTGACCTGAACAAACATTCTGAAGAATGCTCATTGTCTTACCTTAAAGATCAGAGGTACCATTACGTTTAATTAGTTTTCTGAAACCCCACAACATATGCCAAATATTGTGTATGGATTCGATATCATATACTGGTTTATCATATTGTTGGGAATCTGTGAGACATGTTGAGTAGACATCAATGCCAGTCATCCTCAGATAATGTTGACATTCTATGACATCATGTGTTTAAACAAAAAGAGGACACAAAATATCAATCACTTAGATTGGAGTATCTGACCTGAAAGTTCCATGTACTCCATACCACATTGCACCATAAATTTCTTATCAGATATTTACAAATAGGCTAATAAAATAAAAGGTCACTGCAACTGTACACCATATAGAATGCACTTATTGGATATATGAGTTTTGTTTTGTAGAGTGTTTCAGTGTCATGGCCCATTGATCAAGAATTAATTGATGTTTTAAAAGGTGTAGATGATGCACATTGCCAAATTAACAAAGTATTTGTAAATTGGAAGTGCCAGGAGGTAAATGGATAGTGGTGTAGTAGTTTTTGAAAAAGGTCTGGGTTACCTGACAAAAAAAAACTATACTTTTTCAGGGTGGTATTATCTTTGGCTTTTCTTGCCTGCCTTAAGAGCTCTAAAATTATTGCCAAAGGGTATGAGTCAAAGCTTGGCAAGTTGCACACCTCCTGTGAAACGGATATCCACCTCTGTCACAACACTGATTTCTCTCTTTAATCTCGAAAACATTGTTACAGTGAGTCCGACATCCAAAACGATTCTCTTTCTCCCTCCACAATTTTAAACAATAATTTAATTTTAATGTTTCAACAGTACTCTTGTCACAGGCCTAACTTTTCTTAAGATTCTGTAAGGATATCTCCACTTGGATAACTAATTTGGTGAAAAGCCATACTCTGTACTTGGCTCTAAATCTAGTTTCTTGGCAAAACAGTTCAGCCATCTTTATGCTGCCATTCCAGAGTAAGGTGAGCATTGATCATTTTCCAGAGCTACTGGGGCAGTTTCAATACATTGGGCCATGTGACTTTTAAAGCATTTTCAGGGGTAATCATACAAACTGCAGAAGCATAGAGAAGTGGGATATCACTTTCCTACAGGCATATAAGTGTAATCATATGATTCTACACTAGATTTTCTCCTGAATGTCTTGAAAAAGTATCATACTCTGTTTAAATACAGTGTTATTTATTTTTCATTTAAATTCATGCCTGCAGACTTTCTAGTTTATCAGACTGACTAGTTTTACTTTGAGTATTTCCAACTGCAGTGAAGACAAGTTGGTTTACATTATAAAAACACATGCCTTCAGTAATATCTCTATTAAATAACGTAAAATGTTATGAAACTCTGATAATGCCGGAAGCCTGAATGACTCTACATGCAAATGATCACCTCTATTCCACCAGATAGCTGAACTAGTATGTCTTTTATACTCAAAACATCAACACACATTCTAGAGACTCTCTAACATTTCAACATGCTAGTAAAGAAAAGTGAGTTTCCTTTATAAAATGGCAATAAACAGTTGTTTTGGTTGTGTCCATGGGGATTTTCCTCTCAGTTTTAGAATTTTAAGACTTTAACAATGTCATCATGGAATTTACTTTAAATTATGCTATAAAGGTTTTATTTAAAAAAGGGTTGCTTCTTTATTCTAAATACATCTTTACAGGTCCCAGTGTTACAGTCATGGGTTCAGATTAGCTGTAAATAAAGAAGATTGAGAGGATACCATTAGTCTGAGTGCCTTCATTGCCCCCACATTAGTTCAAGTTCAAGTTCAAGTTTAGCATCTTACTTTGTTACCAGTCTCCCACTGCACTGCAGCAATGAAGAACTGGTAACCAACAGTGGCAACAATTTTCCTCTCCATTGTCTTATACAATTCATAATGTATTATACATTTCACAAAATCATATGGATTTTATGAAAGCTTATGAATGGAAAAACAATGTTGGCCTCCTGTATTATTTTGTTACTGATGTGTTAATTTTAATTTTTCTAATAACTCTGCTTGATAAATGACATTTACCATATCATTAATTAAAAATTAACATAATGTGTAGCTTGGGGCAGGTAATACTTTACTTGTTTGGACAGTTACTATTCTAATTTCAAAATGAATAGAAACCCATGTCATGGTTATACAGTAAATTATGTGGTTGGCTATAATTCACCTATTTTAAAACTATTTTTCAAATTTTTCCACTTTTAGCCATGAAGAAAAAAAATTGCAATAAGTCTGCAAATTGGTTTAGCATCTGATGCATCAAAGCACATTTTTCTTTTACCCCTCCAATACTACCCCACCTTCAGAGGACATCTTCAAGCTTTGCATAATTAAGACATTCTTTCTCAGGAAGAGACTTGTGAAGAACTAGTTCTGGGAATGCTATCAATTTATTTTCCTTAATAACATCCTGAATTACACTAGTACCTACCCTATCCATCTCTGGACAATAAATTGGTTTTAAAGTTACTAGAAACTTTGGAGATCTGAATAGTAGTTGATTAAAACACAAAGGTGCATTAAAAGACATGATTGTTACAGATGTTTTAAAATAAATAATAAAGAAATTGGCATATCATTAAAAGCTGCTGGGCATACATGACTATTGTAAGGCTTTCTACGCTAATGCTCATTCCATGAGCTGTATCTTTTTCAATTATTACCCAGTCTATTGTTGAACCTGGATTAAATCTTTCCCTTAGTTGAGATGAGCCAATAGCTAAATAGTCATTATAAAAGTCAGGAGTCCACCTTTGCTCATACTGTAGCTGCTCTAATGAGCATCTTGATTTCTTTCCTCCCCAAAACAAAATTTTAGGTATTTCATAATTTCTCATGAATTACTACCAAAACATAATTTACTTAAATGATTACCGTCATTTTAATTATTGTAGTCCTGCACCATAAGGCATAGGTAGATAATTCCATCTGGCCACATCAAATTTAATTTGATTTAACATTTCTTAAAGATTAATGCTTCAAGTTTCATTAATTTGTCCTGAAGAAGCAGATATGCTATCTCAGATTTTATTCGCAACCAGAGATAGCATTTCTCCTTTTCCAGTTGTACTAGATATACAAACTACCACAATGTGAAAAATTAAGAGGAAGAAATTCGGACTTATCCAAGTTTACTTTATATCAGTATAATTTATGAAAGCTGTTAATAATGTAGACTACCGCTGAAAAGGACTTCTAAAGGTACATCTAAAAGATGTATTATTACATCATCCGAATATAATGAAATTCTGTCGTTTTTTTTAAATATACCTCTATACCCTTAACCTGCACTGATGCTCTAATTTTTAAACCTAAGGCCTCTATGGTTAAATTAAAAAAACAAATGTGAGAGGAGGCAGCCCTGTATAGCTTCTCTATACAAATTAAAAGAACTGTCAGTGCAATTATTAGACATTATCAATACTTGCAGTCTACTATACAAAATTTGAATCCATGATGTGTTGTCATTTTATTGATAAACATGAAAGTCTCTATAGCTGTATTGTGTACAACATACACATAATCTAAAATCTTAAGAGTCCATGGTGCTGAAAGAAACCTATCAAGAGTTTGAAGACGTCAGCAAATAGATTGAAAAAATCTTCAATAATTTGTAAGATATCACAAAGATAGAATTTTAAATTATGTCAGTTGGCTCAGGTAACTAGATCACAGATTATAATCAGTGCTAGACTAAACCCATTTTATTTTCATTTTCTACACAGATTTCCAGGGTTCGGAAAAGAAACACTGCAGAATGCAGTAACTGTATTGTTTCAAAATGTATTGCGTCTTCTGTAAGTCACCCTATGAGCTTCGATTGTTAAGTAAAAGTAAACATTGAAGAGAGAAAAAAAGACTTACAATTTTTTCATGACTCGCTGAAAGTTCAGACTCAGGTATTGTTCACTCCTGCAAGGAATTTGAGGTGTCTGATAAAGCTTTCCCATCCTGTTTTACACCACTTTACCATCTTATTGTATTTCTATACAAGCTATATAGACATGTTGCCAAAGGAATTAAAATTCTGTAGCAATATTTGAATTAAAAAAATAAGAAATTGAGTAAATGACATATTTATCAGTATAGGAACAACTAATACAGTAGGTTTATTCCATGCTGAAAAGAGAAGAGAGAAAACACAATGTTTTGGCTCTGAAGCCGTCTTCAGGTGTGAGGCCATTATCTGTCATGTTATGTCATCTTGCAGTTCTTTTAAAAAACTGCATACCTTGAAAGGTGCAGATAAACTATTTGAGCAATACATCCAATCTGATGTAGTTGTGAAAGCTTTGGGTGGTATCATCTTCTTTTTGCTGCCTTTTTAAAAAATACTCAGTAATCTGGCTAAAATGACTACCATTTTTTGTTTACATTTTTGTACACATGAAAGGCATTTAGCCAAAATACTGATGTTGTAAAACTGAGACCAAAACTGTTCATAAGTCATCAAAGAGTCCTGGACTTCTGTTGAAATGTTTGACTGTTTTTCGTACAGCTTCAGGGTGATGTGTTCTATTGAAATTGGCCCCGAGCCAACATATACAACCTCATCATATCACAATAGGTTTGCCTTCAGGGCAATACATGCAAACCTGTGATGTTACCACCTCTCTCTCTTTTTTTCAAACAGACACAGAGACACTTACACAGCTGATACATAAGGCAAAAGAGTCACCCTTCTCTGCTGGTAATTTGAATTGTCCTACAATTAGTACAATGAACATTAAATAATATGGTAATCTATGGAAGTGTTATATGATGTGTGGTGGCATGTAAAGTTGCAGACTTTTCTCTTCTATATTGCAAGCTTGCATTCAACATGATTCGTTTTCAGTAGTATTTTGTTGATTTTTTTTCTGTTTTCCCACCTGAGGTCACATTTCATCTCCCATGGAGCAACATTGCTAACTCCCCCCGACCCCCCCAAAAGAAATATTTCCCAAACATGAGACATCTAGTTACAAACTTGTTAACTGAATGCAACAATTGCTAATACTTTATGTTGGACCTATTGTCCTAAGGAAATACCTTAGAAATTTAATTAATGGTTTTAAAATCCATATGTTTTATAAATGCTAGTGTCCGTAGCACAAAATGCATAATAGATCATCATAGGCAGTAAGTTATTTAAACAAAGGTTCTTGATTTAACATAAGCATCCCAATGTTCTGTTCCAATGTTATAATCTAAATACAGAGCACCATTTTTACATTATCCCTGGCTAAGTGATCTATGCCATTAGCATAATTAAAAGACATAAGATGTAATAGTAACATTTTTGTCCCTGAGCAAACATTAACTGACATTTTATTGGCTAGAGGGAAATTATTTCAATATATTATAGTGTAGAACAGAAAAGTATACAGGTAATGAAGTCTGAGTTTAAGAGGGAAGGATAGTAATTATGCAGTTTTATTTATGAACATTTTCATGAACACATCAATAGTGTTATTTAGGTTAAATATTGTGTGGGGCAACATGATAGAAATCCATTGGATGTGTAACTACTTAAACACTCAGTCTACTTGTCAGTTTATTTTTATTTGTAGAGCAATATTTTCATATTTACTCCAGATAATGCATAATAATTCTAAACCTTATCTATCTGTATCTATCAGTAGTCATGATCATGATTGTTATTGTTTTAGTTGTCATAACAGTGGGGATTTCTCATTTACCTTAAAATAAGTAGCTGAAAGTTCTCACCAGAGGAAGGTGTGAGTTGGGTGATGTTATAATACATTGCATTGTGTATGAAGATGGTTCAAATATTTGGACTAACACAAGAGAAAACACTCTTCCACTTTACAATATTGTAAATTGATTATTAGTTGATTATTAATCATTATGTATTGATATCATGCTCATAAATGAGTTAAGTTTCCCAAGAGAGGATACCGACACACAGTTTTAGATATCTATACAGTGCGTTATATATACTGATAACATCAGTTATCAGTTTATAGTACTGTGAAAAAGGTCTTGGTTCAGTTTGATAACAAAAAAGGATGATGATGTCACCAGTTTGCATATATTGGGCTGAAGCCAAAAACAGATTGTGACATCACATGTTTGTGTATATTACCCTGGGCCAGACGCCAACTCACCATACAGCATGGAACAGCCTCCAGAAGTCTTGGCACCTGAGAGTCAACAGAGTACATTAAATATTCAGACAAAAGACAAAGTCTCAGCACATTTTATAACTTTTTTTAATAAACAATACGTTTGTAGTTACAGTATGTAAGTTTTCTCAATTAGTGTGTCCTTGGACTACATTTCAGAACAAAAGCTTTGTCTGGTTTGCTTCAGTGGTAGCTAATGGATCATATTTGTAGACTTACTACTGTTTACAAATGGATCACTCAATTAATTTGAAATGGTTTGAGAAGAAAATATTTTTTACAGTATTGTATTGAATTATGCAGTCATAGGACTTAGGTATTCATTCTTATGAGGCTAGTTGGAGAGTTTGACTGGCAGTGATGTGGAACATTTAAAAATAGCATTGCAAAATGTGGAGTATTGAGTCAGAATTTGTATCTGATGTGTACTTTATTGTGTTTTCAGTTTTTTAAGGGTCACCTGCCCTCTTGAATCAGCAGTGGTATAACAAATTAACATCCTTGCTTCATATTATTGTACATTGTAAAGCAAAAGGGAAACCTATTTTATATTTTCTAACAAGGAAACTGACCTTTTGACAATAATAAACACTAAATGGTTAAATTCAAAGTGAATGTCATTATTACAAAGACTCCAACTGCAGAAGCAAGGGCCCTTCTGCATTAAATGCTACATAATTTTTTGTTTATTGTTTATTGTCTTTTTCTGAATCTGATCAATTTGTTTCCAAAGAGAAACATTTGTTTAATTTTAGAATCAATGTTGTAGTTATGATATGTATTTAGATTTCATTTAAAAATGCTGCTAGACAAAATATTTTGCTCATAGGTGTGAATACAAAAATATTAAGGTTAATTAAATATTAATTAAAACAGGCCTCATTCATATTATTAGTGTACTTTTTATCATGTAAAATATATAATATATATTTTAGCCATATATGTCAGTAGATATATAAGTTCTGTTCTCCAGTCTGTGACGGTGAGAGTGAAACATGCTCACTATGAATGTACAAACGTACTGTGAATTCAGCAGTTATTTGTGTAGAACCTCTTAATATGGCACACTACATTATAAATATCATACTGAGGTTTTCCTGGCGTATTAATCTTTTGAGACCTTAAGCAAAGAATAAGAGAATTAGATACCTCAGCCGATTTTTTTTTTTACTCTTCCTCAATGTTTAGCTGATTGTATACTGGAAGATCTGTAGCGATTATTGTATTATTATATTTTAATAGTGAATTGTAATAGTTTATTGTAATACTGTTAACTAGGCATTTATTGCATATCATGATCGTGGTCTATGCATTAAATACAGTACATGCTGCACTACTACATACAGTATACTGGTATTTTCTTTTTAAACCTTATCATTTTCACTCTTTATTCATTCCTTGGACTAAACTAGATTCTGTGAGTTCGTGTATTATTCAGCTGTTAATCGTGACCGAATAGTGGAAAATAGTAATTAATAGTAGGCCTTATCATGACTAGCGTACTTTCCTTCGTTGGTCGAATACTGCCCACGGGCTCACAAAAAAACAGTAAAAAATCTCTCCGGCCACGGAGAGAAGTATAGTGGTGGTGAATTAGGCTGTCGTAACCTGACATCTCTAAATATAATTTCATTAAGTTATATGCTAGAATAAATTTATCCCTTGCTGGCGGAAACATATGGCTCGAGGATTTAAGTGTCAAAAAATGTAGCATTTGAAATGGTAATTTTCTATCATTAAATCTGAAATGTGATCTAGAACAACAACTGGAACATGTCTGCTAGCGAGGGAAAATAATTTTACTGATTAAGTACCATTATGTATGTCAAGCGGACTCTATTAACTTGTATAAAGAAATTGTCCTTGACGTGCAAAATCTTACCAAAAATATACAGGCATTCATAGGATAGTAAAGATGTACTTATAAACTGGGAAATTGCTTTACTATGTTAAAGTTGTAAATCCTATGAAAATAAAAAGCAACATTCATCTCTAGTATTGGGTAACAGAAATATTCGTGACGAATAAATTGTAGCTTTAAACATAAGCGCTTAAATCATACCTTTGCAAATAGGATCTCTTAACTGATTCTTCTTGTTTGGGACTATGCAGAGATTTTAAAAATATTAATAAAAATATAAATGGCTATTAATATTTGTTTTGTGTAATACCGTTAAATTGTAATAAAAAACATATAATGTTTATTCGAACCCTTTGTAGGTTGATGTCCAGCTCAACACGCGAAACCCATGTTTTAGTTTGCTTGTTTTCACACATAGGACAAACCGTACATTAGATGTCAATACTGTATATTTCACAGTTTGGAAGGTCAGTTTAAAAATGTGACATTCCTTGTAGTTACACATTTTAACGGTGGGGGGACTGATGTTACAGGAAAGTGCAATACAGAAACTCCAGTACGGGAACTCCAAACCAAACTTGAACGAGATACAGAAAAGGGAAATGTTACATGTATTTTTTATAAACATATAACGTATTTTCCTTTGTATACAATATACCTTATTAGGCTTAATCTATTTAATTTCTCCTCCCCTTCCATAATAACACCCCCCACATAAAAAGCACACATATCCAACACACCCATACGTATACGCGCTCGCAGACTCTGTTGGTGCAGCACTCCTCTACCACCATATAGAAGAACACCATATGGAATAGCGACATGTATTATAGAACTCAGAAAAACACCGTTGCTTAAGCAGAATGAACAGACTGTTGCTGATCGTACGTAAAATGAAACAAAAAGGTCTACAGAAAGGACTTGTGCGCAGCACTTACGGGTATTGTGTTAAATACTTCGTGGAGGTCTGATATTTAACTTGCCTTTCTCAGTTATGGGTATCTCAGTTCAATAGGTATCCTCATCCTCATCGATTTTGTTCACAATAACGAGCATTAATATGCTTTCATCTGTTTTGATTAATTTTAAAGTGCAAATACGTTGAAATATTCTTGAATCCCAAACTACATACTGCATATGACTTGTTTTTTTTTATTATTCCCTCTCTAACTCGGTTACTGAGTTTAATCCAGAAAACAAACGATGAAAAAGAAAATACATTGACTCGCTGTATATACAGTGACTTCATGTTTATACCGTATGTGACTTCAGCTGCAATATGTGTAGCTTTCTGGGTCTTACTCCAAAGTGTCCATCCTGAACACAAATAATGAAACTCGACGAATTCTTATGTTTGAAAAACTAATCATTTATACGTTGTTATTAGTATGGTATTATACTTAGTAGAAAATACATACTAAATCAAAAACTTAACTATGTGGGCATGATTTGTTGTACAGATGAGATCACAACTATATGAAAATCCTGTCAAAAAATCCTACATTTCTGATTATATTACTATACAGTAAGTGTTTTTTTTTTCAGAATTTCTTATGCTATACGTTTTAAGTTGCTAGAAATGAAACATTGTCACCAAGAGCAACCACATGAAGACAAAAGGCTTCAGCTGTTTTAGAACATGTTAAAAAATCTTACTTTTTCTTAATTCATATTTGAAATCCGTATTATGAGCTGTACCATTTTGTATTGCAAAAAGCGTTTTTGCATTACTGCAATTTAAAAGAAAACTGTAAAAATGGGAAAAAATTGCTATCATCCCGGGAATAATAATAAGAAGAAATAAATATTATTATTGTTGTTATTTTTATTGTTATTATTATTTCTTTTTGGAAATCATTTAAATGGATATTGCGGTTTAGATGTTCTTCTACTAACATTTAAAATGTAGGGGTTCGTGTTTGTCTCTATATAAGCGTCCTGATTTAATGAAATGCGCATCGGAATCCCATATGATATCTCTTAATAACTGTTAAAAAAGATGTGACTGGAAAATATATTATAGTTCAGCAAATGCTTTTCTACCAGGGGCTGACTCAGTACCATATATGTAAAATGACGCGAACATCTAGTTTTTACATCTTATATAATTGTGAGAGTGTCTGTTAAATCGGTATAGCAAGTTTTGATCTTTGAAATACGTTTCCGACTAAAAGCATCGGTTTTGATTTTTTTAGATAATTTACACGTAAATTTTAATAGTCCATTTCTTTAAGTATTTATGTAAATACTGTATTTACAAAATTACTTTAAATAATTGTGCTAGCTGTTATAAGTATATAAGAAATTATTTATGCTCTTGCTAGGAAGAAGTAGTCTACGTTTTAAGGTAATGTATATACAGTAGACTATTTATTTGCAGGCCTGTTGCTATACCTTCTATACCCTTGTATTTTTCTTTTCCAAAACGTTCCGAAAAGGGTGGTATATTACTTTTGGAGATTATTCTGATTATATAAAGTGTTTCACGTGTAACTTCCCTTTGGACCGTAATACCGGCTGTAATAATACCGTGAAGAAACTCCTTGAAATCTAACAAAGCTCGATCTGAGCCTGTTTGCACCGCAAGTGCAAAGACTAAATTATGTGATCAGACAGAAAGGGACACGTGGCGAGAAGAAAACCCAGCATGTGCATGCGTTTGCTGTCATCTTTATTTTTCTGTCAAAATAGTCCTAATCGTTAGGTCCTTAGTTACTGAATACGAAGGCCATCGTATCATTTCTTGCTGCACTTCTGCTAAACACTTTATATTTTCCTACTACAGTTCTTGCAGTTTGCATTCAAATATTTCAATACATCACCAATTTGATGCGCTTTTCTATTTAATGAATATTTAAAAACATCACATGATCATCACGGTGAGAACTTGAGTGTGAATTTACAAATTTAGCTCAGTAACATGCTTATAGTATACACAACTGCTCACTGGCCTGGTGTATAGTCAGGTGAGAGGTTTTCATTGGAGTAAATAAAAAATATTCATAAATTAAAGATTTTGGAAAGAAAACAACTAAATTGTCTGTTATGATCATTTATGCAGTCTTGGATGGTCTATAGATGACAAGATACAAAGTTGTCTTAGTAAAAAGTATTGATTTTGAAAATGCGATATTGACTTTCTAATGATTTTTTTAGATACGTATAAAATGGTGTCATCGCTTGTTTCCTTGTGAGGGAATTTTCTTTTTCGTGGAATCATCTTTTCTGTATCAGTTATTATATACATTTTAATGCATTGTACATGGTGTGACATGTTGAGATGCTTTTGAAAATGTAGTATTTTGAATAGCACTTACAGCATATAATAACACAACTTTGTGTGCATCTTTGTGAACCACAATCCCTTCTATATACAGTATATGTTGTTCGTTCTTTTAATTTATCTACTGTATCTCTTATAAATATTCAAATGCCTTGATAATGAATTGTACTGTATGTATTTTTATGTCATGAATGGGATGTCAAATTAAAAAAGCATTGATCATTATTTAGTCTGTAAATAATGACACTGTATTTTATTTATTGTTGATAGCTGTAAAGTAAAAGCACCATCTAGTAATGTTCTTGAGTAACAATCACATCGGACAGCACAGAAGTTAGAAGTAGCAGTAGGTTTGTTTTGAGTCTTTTATCTTCATTGTGCGCTCCGGAGGCCCGAAATATATTTGGCTGTCACTTGTGTACCGTTCTTAGGAAAGAATGAAAATTAATTTTTGCCTCCTGATATTTTGCTTCGGATAAAGTATGAAACAATACTAATTATTTACCTCATAATATAGTAAAATATACCTGTTGTTGTAATCGACTGGCGTCCAGTCTTTGGTAATTGTTCTGCCTCGAGCCCTTTTATTCCGGGAACAGACTTAAGGTTACAACGACCCTTACCGACAATAACCGACCTTCACATAATGAAAGGAAGTATACTTATTGCCTGTATCTACAGTATATGAGAACGCATTCCAATGTTAAGATGTCGCACAAAACGCTAAGTATGGTTTGATTTGATGTTTAGCAAATTCCTTCTTAGTATTTCAACTATGAGTGGATTTGCCAGACGTAAAGAATGACCACAATGAGCCTCATTCAACAAGTTATCTGCATGGTTGCTCGTTTTTGCTGTTTTGATTTTAGGTTTGCCGTATGTAAAGCTTCATATTTTTCAATGGCTGTGTAGAGACTGTAGTCTTTGTTTTATCTGATTACAACTGTTCGAAATGGCAAAAAACATGCTTCAAATAATAATCGTAAACCCCTTTGAAAAAAAGAAATACATCCATAATGTAAAGTTGGGCCTACTTCAAATATGAGACAACTAACTGTATAATCAAAGCGTCTTTAATTATATTATTTGCTGTTCAGTTAGCAATTCTGAATGATAAGAAGTGCCTGTCTGTCGAAAGACCCTAAAAGAGAAGCTGTTCTTGATTTTATATTTTTAATAACGCATTGCCAATAACACTGAAAGTCACAAGACGCATTTGTGGTTCTAATTGCAGTTTCATGTTCATTTGAATTGTAAATACGATTTTTAAAGACTATTTACAATGATTCCAATGCTTTATGTGACTTTGTACACGTAGGTAAAAGACATCAGAGTGTAAGATAACGAAGTATCTTAAAGCCAAAGACCGTGAAAAACTATCAAGTCACATAACTGTGTCACATTGTTACTATTGTGCTCCCCTAAATTTAAAGGTACCTGAATTTCAGGGAGTTTTCACATATTTCATGTGCATGTTGATGGAATGCCTTCACATAGGTTGGAATAAAGCTGAAATGTAGTTCAGCTTGATCATAAACAGCAGAAAGTCGATATTGTAGTTTAAAATAACGTGTTTATGGTATTTACAGATTGATGCTCTGAGTGACGAGCATTGCCTAAATATAACAAAATTGAGTTTTGAGGGTTAATAAAAGTGATGAGGGTTTCAGTTGCCATTTAATGAACACAAATTCTTGCAACAGATCATCTAATCGTTTTGCTAAATCGGATATCTCCATACGCAGGCATGATGTGACTTGGATGCTATGACAAGACATGTGGGATGGAATCTGCAGTCCTTTTCCCGCAGACATACTCATTTTACTGTTCATCGCCCTACCGGAAACCAACACGGATTGACTCAAGGTGTTGATTGCCACCATGTAAAACCGATCCGTCTGATGATGATGTGTGACATACAGCGAAGATAAATCCGTTTCCTTGCCATAGATGATAACACAACTGGTACTCCTACCACATCCTTTAGTTGAGGTTGAACATTTCCGATATAAGGTCGTTCTCTTGACTTGTTTACATTTCTTAATTGATATTCGAAATGTTGAACTGTTCTTTTTTAACTTACATAATTAAATACTCAAACGTACTATCACGTTATATGATACAATCCCATCAATAATAATAAAAATAATAAAAACGATAATGGCTTCGTGTTTTATATTATCTGAAGCTAGAAAACAGTTTTCTTTCTCTTCAGCCCAATAAAGCAATTACTCCATCATCGGAAAGACACCTCTGGGACCAGTCCCTGACGAGTGACTATGGAAACGTCAAAGGAATTCTCTTTAACAAACAGAATTTATAAGTAACATTAAAATGTAATTAATTGCTTGGAGTAAGTGTATATTAATAATTTAACGAATTTATAAATGTTAATGTATGCTATTGGAATATTGGATCTTAGAATATTTAATCGATAACATTTTCCTGTGCACTTACATTTTGTATTGTACAACATATGCTCACTCAATTCGTGCGTATAGTGTAGTTCTGAATCTTTAAAGATAATTTCAAGGTCATCATGCTGTATTATATCGTTCTTCAAAAGTTTACAAACTTTGTATCAGTGTAATAAATAACCTAATGCCATTAACATTGCTATTAAGCTATTGTCACTATACGAAAGTGTCTAGAACATCGTTATACAGTACCTTTCGCTGACTGTAGTCCATGGATTGTTACATATTTTATTTTCAATAACATCTACACGTTGAAATGGAGATATACAAACCCATACACAGTAGAGACACAGTCCTGAAAATGCGTTCCTTTAAAAATATTTTAAATATTGAAACATATGTGGTTGCTCTGAATCTTTAAATTATTACATCATCCAGAAGATAAAATGAAAACAGAAGAATCCCAGAGTGCGGGCATTATCTTGTATATTGATTATTAAATTACATTGAAGACCTACTTATCTTTTTGGCCACTAATAATGTAATTGGTTAAACAACCACTAACCACTCCATGAATAAATGAAAGATTAAATGCTCCAACGCACAACGAATATAGTTTATAATCGTGATAGTTTTTATTTGAAGAATCGTTACTAAAAACGTGGAAAATCTGACCAGCAAGCTGACAGCCAAGACTACATTTAAATAACTATTTAATATTTTTATTTAAAATCATATTTAATTATTTTGTGACATAATAATAATAATAATATTCTCTTACATTTGTGCTTCTCTTTTATAGATCGTGACGGGAGCAAATTAAAATTGACAAACTGAAATGATTCTTTTCCCTGGCTTGACACATTCCATGAAAGCACAACTACAGTAGCGCATTATAAAAAAACAATAATAATAATAATAATAATAATAATAATAATAATAATGTGTGGTTTGACATCTTATGACAAACAATGACCCAGGCTTATATGTCCAGATTAGCTCTTTGTTAAAACTGCGTCTTGAATATTTATCTGTTTTATCTTGAAAAGTACGAAATTTTGAGAAAATGGTATTCTGAAAACCGATCAATGCATGAAGGTTTAAACTTTTTATAGGAGATTTGAAAGTAGGCCTTTTCTGCTTACAATTTAAAGTCCTTGAACTCTTCAATGGCAGTCTATTCTGGTGAAGGTAAAGTATTATTATCCTTAATTAAAGTTACATCTTTAAAGGTCAAAGCACGCTTAAGTATTACGAGTTATTTAATATAGATAGAATAAATATTAAGGACCAACGATAGGTTTTAACTATGTATTTTCAACTTTATATTGAAAAAATTCTAATGGGGAAAAGGCATTTTCGCGGTTTGATGCGTAGAAAATTATAAATAGCTTTTTGGATTAAGATACATACATTTTCAATTTTTCTGTAATGCTAGGTCTATTTAGTGTTTTTTCCTATTATTTGCTGAACGGGAACACACCCTCTAAAAATTTAGACATGTGGGGTTCCTGCGTGTCAGCAAACTGAAAAAAATAATGTTTAGTTCTGGATCGTAAACTAAGTTGTTTGTAGTTAAGGATTTACAACAGTGTTCGTAGATTCCTGGAAATGGCTTCCATGCAAAGACAAAACGTAGTTTATTACCTAAGGGGATATTTTAAAGTGGTAAAATTAATAGAGCAAAAAAAGCTGTCATATAAACTTTATTTTGGTTGCTGTTCTTTTTAGAGAAAGTGATATTAAGACATGAACATGTATGTACTATCGCAAGCACTCACCTCATCCTCCTCCCCTCGCCGCTACTTGAGCATAGTTTTCATACTGTATCCAATAATCCATATAATCAATAACTCTGAATCAAAGTGCGCTCGCAGCTTGTATTATAGACGTTCCCTAATGTAAAGAGTAATCAGACCAATCAAAATGTTTGGCGAATCACATGGATTTACAATTTACTAACTTTAGGACTAAAGAACGATCGAAAATCTTCATTACATTCCTGGTATATTTATTGATTTATATTAAAAGGCCTGGTGAAAATACTTGACGGTGAAAACATCTTTTCTTTTAATCAGGAATCAGTGAACATTTGTAAGATTGCGATATGCTGCCTCCACCGTATCTGAGATCTGTGCTGAATAATTTATAATATATATGCTTTACAGTTTAATAAACAAATTATGTTTTTATGTAGCAACAAGCATGTATTCAATTTTATACCATGCATCGCGTACAAAAATAGAATTATCATTTTTGGTAGTGTTTATTTATAAAGATTATGGGTAAAAATGTCAAATAGGTTGTTAACATGCAAGCTGTAACACAACGTAATCTTGCCAAGGGCTTCCTAATGATGTTGTACCCTTTGACCTTTTAACATTCTTATCAATGGCATTGCTGATGGCAAATACTATATGGATTATCAAATGTAAGAGAACGTAACATAAATAATCACAATACTTACAACAATCTAGACCAAAGAAATGATTTCTGTGTCATTCGTTAAATTAATAACATATTTCGCGTTTTTTGTGTAATTGAAAAACAGACTTCAAAATCAGTAAGTTATAAAGTTGCTAAGAACAGGCCTACTAGCTTGCGCAAAGGCGTCACTAGCAGGCCTATGGTGCGAGGAGCGATGCACTTAAGACCATAAAAGTCATGTTTTTTAAAATTCAGTTTTTCAGTATCATTAGATTTTAAATAAAGACTAAGAGTGGAAACATGATATGTAGGCTTTATTGCCAACTATTTATTTTTAATGTTTTGCAAAGAATACGTAGCGAGCAGTTATTAGAAAAAAATATATACATTTTTAATCAGAATTCGTCTTAGTTCCTTCCACAGTTGTGGATCTCAAGTCACTTAGGATGACCAAATTATACACACCCCATCAGTTGTAGGCTTTTAATTGAAAAAAACAAAAACAAAAACTACTTCTACGCGTGGAAAAGTGCTGAAAAGTCTTACCCTCTAATCTTAGTAAGGCAATAACACGTCGAATATTATTCAAATTTCAAAGCCATTGACAGCGCTGTCCTTCTTTTGAAGGAAAACAAAATATAAGAGAAATGGATACATTCAGTAATAGTAGGCTATTTTCACCAATAGTCCAACTGAGTCTTTTTTCCTGGTACTGAGAATGAAGTCTTTATTATTTTCTTTTTATGCTATAAAATGCCAAACATGGATACCATGAAACAGTCTACACTGGGCAGTTATGTCCTTTTTTTCTTTTTGAATCCCAATAAATCAACTGTCTTTGTGAGAAGAGAAAATAAATAGTACTCAGTTTCAGTTTGTCCGTTTTTCAGATTTTAGCGAAGTTTCACTGATTTCCAGCGCAGGCAGAGAGTGTCCATGCGGGCAGGCAGTATGCGTAAGGATAGTAATAGGACGGTTGAAGAGACAGGAGCGGCGGCCTTACGAGCTCTCCTGGGTTGTACTGTCTTTGATCATCCCGGACTAAAACTTTCACTGCCACTTTCTTTGCCGCTGGGGCGGAAGCCAGTAAATCGGCGGCCATCTGACGGCGTTTGGTTTTGTATCTGCGGTTCTGGAACCAGATTTTAACCTGGGTTTCTGTCAGCTTTAAGGAGGCTGCCAGGTCTGCCCTCTCCGGACCTGACAAGTACCTCTGATGGTTGAATCGCCGCTCGAGCTCGAATACCTGTGCGTGCGAGAAAGCAGCTCTGGACCGCTTTTTCCTCTGTTTCGGTTGGTCTGAGGATTTGTCACATGCAGAATCGTCAGGGTTGTTTGAATCTGGAAAGAAATATAGACATAGATAAATATCTGTAATGAAATCAGTGCAGTGGTATTCTGGTGCCAACAACAACAGCAGGATTAATCTCAAAACTTCTCAAACTCGTAGTACGAGTCAGGTAGCCCACCACAGGAAGAATGAAATTAGCCTAAAAAGCAAAAGTTTTCTTTACTATTAATATATAAATTATGTTAATTGCAAACTTTTAGTACCAATTTGTTGTGAAGGATCAATGTCTTTATTTTTTCGTGATTTGGAAGAAGAATGCATTTATGAGTATCTATTTAGGGTTATTTTTCATTTTACTGAAACATTTTCTACACTGACGTAAATAGTTTTGTGGTTGGTATCATCCATAGTATTCGGTTTTGTTGCATTTTACAGGACTGCAACATTTTAAAATATTGTATAATACTGAAAATACACACGAGAGATTATAGGCCTATCTAATTGCTAATGTTTTGATCAAACATTTGAGTATGGCTTTAACTGTCACTCACTGAAGCAGAATTCAGAAGAAACTGCGAACTCCTCCATGTCACACTTCACTAAGAAGATAAGGAAATATTTTTTTCCATATAAAATAATTCAGTTCAATTCAGTTTATTTTTATATAGCACCTTTCACAAAAAGGTTGCCCCAAGGCGCTGACTCCCTATTGTGAGCATGTTTCAAATCGCTCGGCTAAGCAAACATATTGTTATTGTTGTTAAATGTATTAAAATAATTTACCCCAAGGATAGCTTATTAAATTTTGTCTATGACCTTTTTTTAACTTGCTGCAAAAGGAAGCACAGAATTGTATGAGTAATGATAACTGGTCGTTCTTAATTCAAAGTCTTGATAAACGGGAAATGTTTAATTTGTAGGAAATCACTTACCAGAAACGTTTGCTGATGTTTCACAGTCACTGAGACCGTTTGCATTTTCAATAACTGTAGATTCGTGGTCAGTTTCGTCCTGCAAACTTCTTTCAAGTAACTCTGTAGTCGAGCGGTCCAAATCTTTCTCCGATTTGCAAACCGTGAGTGTCTTGCTGTCATTCTCTTCACTAAGACCCGAGTCGGAGTCATAAACTTTCTGGGAGCTGGCCAGACAAGCCTCTGCTTCACTTCTGCAGGGAGAGGAAAACTCTTCGGATACATTGTCCACTTCCCCGAATATTTTCCAACAGGTTGACCTAGGAAAGCAAACGTCCAAATCTTTCAAATGCCGACTCTCATCTTTTTTGTTTAAAATAGCCTGGATGGAGAAGGGTGTTAAAGTATTGCTGCGCACGGCCATTTTAATGAAAAACTTCTTCTTTAGAATTTTAAGAATTTTTCAAATAAATGTAAATATATTCCCACTCCTACAGAAGAGTAGCTCCAATACGTTCCCTTAACTGGGTCGATAATCTCATTGCGTCCTGAATCTGATTGCACCGAAATTCGATTTTGACGATGATTTCTTATGCTGGGTTCCTCACGCCTTGCAATTCTCTCACTGTCCCAACTCCTTCTCCCTTTCCTCTCCTTTTTCAGACAGTACTGGTATCATTTCTTACCTGTGACTGACAGAATTGCCTAACCATTTCCTATTGGACGAAGAAAAAACACTGTTATATCCTGATTGGTCATCATTGGCTACGAAATGCTAATAGTATGACCGGGTACTTATACTTGTTGAATAGTCTTAACCCTTTACCAACTGAGTAAAGTATACGAGAACTACAAAAAAACACAATGTAAAAGGACACATTTTAAACCAACTATCAGCCTTTAAGGAATTGAACTGCAATAATAGTTTTGTAAAATATATTAAAATAATTGTTTCTGATTTTTTTAAAAATTAATCCCATTACCCTTTTCAGGTAAATAATCTATTTGACATTTTTAGTACTGCTAAACTGATTTAATATTGTAATTTGACTAATAACATGCGGTTTAAGTAAACCTAATATTCAGAACTGCTTCACTTTTTACAGAATGACAATGTTTTTAAATAGGAGAGACTTTATCCCATTTTTGTGTTAAATTATTATTACAACTGTTACCAATAATAATGGAAATTGTTCAAATACTGTATTATGTACTCGAAGTCCAGCTATGAAGGCATCTAACAGGATTTATACAGGCTTTTGCTATAAGGCTGAAAGGATGGCGAAGTTGTAGTTTTTTTGTTAAATAATTACTTTTTACCTCTCATTTGAGGCCATTGTACATTTATCACGGTGTGGCCTTAACAGGAAAAAGTTATAAGATGTTTTTTATTGCCATGTGAGTACTGCAAAAATCTGCAGACCGTAACAGAATAAGAAGGCCTTCTCAAAACGTGTTTTGGAAGATTATGATAATGCCTTGTTTTATTACATTGTTAACGTTTGATAAAACGTAAAGCGTAGTCAGAAAACATTAAAACCTTTCTAAACTTCTGCTTATTGTATTTCTACGGCGGGATCAAAACTTTCGGCATGATATTGACACCCCTTTGATATTCCAGAGATGTCTTTAGTAAAAGTTGCTCTTCTAAATAGAGAAAAACAGGGTGGTGGCGCCATATACAATATCTAATTTACATTTATAACATGCTTGAAATATTGAATTACATTATCATTATGCACAAATTATATATAGTACAGTACCATCATCTTAAAAAAAACATTTTTATATCGGTTTGGTGTAAAAATATATAAAATATAGGAAGAATGGTTGCTATTAAAGAGAAGTCCGAAAAGGACTACAGTCATTTTAACTGTAGTCAGAGGTTTGCTAGAGGCGTGTTGACATATAATTTTTGTTTTATTTGGAATACATTGTAACTTTACGTTGCAGTAAAGTAATTTTGTGGTACATTTAAGGTATATGTTCAGTTCCTTCATAAAGTATTTATTTCATTTAGAAACTATCCCATTGTCTTCTTTGGAACATTTTGTCTGCCTATGTTAGCTTAGTCCATTAACATATTTAATGATTTAATCTTCATTTCTGCAGATGTGCTTTGAAAATTGAGAAATTGAAACAGACCATTAAAATAATTGTAATATCATTATCAAAAACTTCATATAATTTTTAAAGAAAAAATTAAAAAGTGAAACCGCATATCTTCATACTTCCAACATTTTTCTTAAGCATTTGACTCGTGGCTTGATTACTGAGGTGTGTACTCATACCAATTTCTGTAGTATTGCTTAACATGAATATATAATAATTTTACTGTTTCGTTCATTACAAAAAAAAATAGGATCAACCACAAGTCGTGTGGTTACTGTTCGCAAAGCTAAACATATATATATATACTGCAGCACACAAATTAAATCGATCTTCCATACTATTCGTGCATAAAAAGATTTCTCTGCTTCTGTCGGGCGAGTGAAATTCATGGTCTGAGTGCATTTAAACATCAGAAAGATACTGATAGCCTACCTTATAAATAAGCTATCCATATACCTATCCAGACTTCCATTAGATTATCTATTATTATTATTATTATTATTATTATTATTACTGTTTAGCGTGTTAATCCAAAGTAACGGGTAAAGTAATACACGTTTTCCTGTATATTTTAAAGTAAGTTAAATTACATTTTCCATTTTCAAATCTAATAACGAATTTTAATTGTGTTTTTTGTAATTCAATTATGATTTAATTCGCTGTTAAGGGTTTTCTACGCTTGTCATAAAACCAAACTTTTTAAAATAGAATCTATTCACTCATAATTGTAAGGCACACACACACAAACGGTATTAAGACGGTAGCACCTAAACGTACAGAAGACGACCCAGTCAGGAATCGAACCCAGAACTCAAGAGCAGTAGGGCAGCATCGTTAACCATGTCGTCCATTACTTTATTATCATTATTATTATTATTGTTATCATTATTTCCTTAACAGAGGAATAAGATAATTGTCTCAGCCTTTCATGATAAGATATTTTAGTTCGCAATCTTATCTTATATAAACAAAAACATATTTAAAACGTCAAAATATAAAAATGGGTAGTATTTGTTTCTTGCTTGATTAAGTTTGAAACACTTGATTAACTTTGAAAACTAAAGTATAACTATTTATCCTTTTTAAGTTAAAACTCAGAATCCGTCATCGTAATTCATAATAGTTTTATACATCGTTGATTGTATACTTAGATTTCTGTTTTATAGAGATTTAACTTTAGTGTTACACAGGGACGTTGTTCACTTTTTGATTTTTGTAATTCATAGATATGTTTTTGCTTCTGTTGTAGTTTCTCAGACGACTCATTAAATCTATTTTTATAACAGATTAATACTATATTAGTTTAAAGTTTGAAATAATTTTACATTAAATCAAATCACTAGAAATCTTTTTTTCCTTCAATATAATATAGATCTGGTTACATACCAGCACTTCCCGAATTACTTAAAGTAGCACAACGAATCTTCCGAACAGGCCTACATAAGTGAAAAGATTCGAAAACTTCAAACATTTGAATTTAGCTATAGAAAACGACATCGTAATATAATATGTAATAAAAAATATTTTCCTTTTTATGACAAACCATTCTATATTCAAGACATCTCTTATTCAGGGTTTGAACCGTAAATGGATATTGTGCCATCTAGTGGCTCCCTTAAAGAAATAATACTCCATTAAGGTAGCCCTTACCGTACATTGCCAGAAGACCATTTTTATATTCGAAAGGTTATTTTAATGTGAAAAATGAAGTAGATCAACTATTAAAATTAGATTTCGATAGGTAAAATTTAAAGTTGCTGCACATACAATGACTCTAATAACATAATGTTTACAAAATGCACCAATAGGCTACTTATTTGAGTCATTGTATGCTTACTGTCAATACATACTGTGCCTGATTTTTGTTACAACAATCATTTTGTCTATTGTGTCCCTATACCCGTCCTTTAGATTTATGATTTTGTCTTATGTGAAAATTAAGTAAGATATTTCCTCTCAAGGAGAAAAAATAATTTAAAAAGAGTAGGTATTGAAAACGATCACTTTATTTTAAGTGTGTCTTAAGGCATACTGAGCATCAAAAGATACGTAGCACTCTATGTATGCATGTACGTTTGTAGAAAAAAATAAAATATATAGATTATGGATAGTGACTGAATGTTTTGGTGTCATTAATTGATCATTCTGGAGTGTTTGTGAAATATTTGAGTGACTGTTACTGTTGAATCAGCAGCACTAAATCAATACATTTAGTGAGAGAGTTGATTGGTGATAAGATCATTTATAATCTGTTGAATGTCAAACCTGGTGTAAGTCAAGAAAGGAACCAATATTAACGGCACATCAAGTGAGCTTCACCTTTATGCCATCAGAATGTTGGAACAACACCTCAGGTGGGCTCGCCAGCAGTGAAGCCTTAGTGATGAATCAGGGTTTTGTGCAGAGCACCCTGACAGATGTCAGCAATTGTGCAGAGCTATATGTTAATGGTTGCTTATAACGAGTGTGAAGATGATTAGGGCAGGAGTGGTCTAGTTGCTACAGAGCTCCAATTGTAAAAATTGATGGCAACCTGACATCACTGCTCTTTGTGATGACTGTGAGCTCACCCTGATGTGACAACATTTCAGCAAGACAACACACATCCTCACACTGGCTGTACAACAGCAGCTTTCTTGCACTATGTGAATGTAACAGTTATACAGTGGATGTCTTGCTTGTCAGATTTGTGTCGTCTTTGAACATCTGGGTGATGATTTGGGATGACACGCGGCATCTATGGCTTAGAAACCAGTAAACAGAACATGCTTGTCCATGCAGATATGCTACTTTTGAAACCAGCAAAATGCTAGAAATTCATAAGAAAAGGTGATGTGGGTGACCATTTTATTAAAATAGTGATGGATAGTGTTTTGGAATAGACAAAGAAATAACTATACCTTAAAATAATCACCTTATTTCACAGTTTAATCATTTAAAGTTCAGTCATTACAGTCTTTGAAAAAAAACACAACTTGTGTTAGTTCAGAGTTCTGGTCAGATACCATCAATGACTGCATTGAGAAATAATTTCTTCCTTCCAGACAAGTCTCTCTTTCTGTACAGTGTGAACAAGGAACAGGTGGATATTAATGTGACATCATGTCCCCGATTCATTAATTCCATAACAACATTTGTCTGACAAAGTTCAATGTTTCAGTGGGCAGCAGAAAAACAAGCAGGCAACACCACCACCAAGAAAATAGAGGGCAAAATGTCTACTAGCAGCCAGTATTATAATATTTGTAGTAGCTACTTAAAAGCAAAATTCTCTGTGTTTGTAAGAACAATCCATCATCAATGTGAAACCTGTGCAAAAGTT
The DNA here is from genome assembly GCF_055471065.1 of Atractosteus spatula. Taxonomy (NCBI): domain Eukaryota; kingdom Metazoa; phylum Chordata; class Actinopteri; order Semionotiformes; family Lepisosteidae; genus Atractosteus; species Atractosteus spatula. Next base: position 35,293,528 of record NC_142706.1, on the reverse strand, counting down.
ACTCAGGGCTGGTTGTAAAAAAGAAGGGTTATATGGTAAGCTTCTGGTTGACCTAATATTTAAGAACTCAGTTTAATTGCATTGTTTATGAGTTTGGGGAATTATGAAAGCCCTTACTACAGTGGATTGACAACTGGCCTTGTATTTACAGAAATGTTCTGTCAAGAGCTGTCCAGGGTCCTGCTCTTTTTCCATGCAAAGAATGGGTGAATGGGAGAGTTACAGAAAGAAAACATGTCCAGTATGTGCTTTTTATGTTGTGGATAACATGAGGGAAAAAAAAGATTAAATAAATCATGTATCAGTCTGATGTGATTTTTCACTTATTTGGTAGGTATGAATGAAGGTATACCAAGTTGAGTCTCAAATCATGACCTATTATATCAGGTTGTGTGTTCTTCCCTTTGCAAACCAGTATCTTTGGCGATTATTGGATTTGTTTATTGTATTTAGTTTTAGTTTATTACAATCACATTCTTAGTCTTATGACACTGTGACCCCAGCTCACAATAATAATAGAAATAAATTCTTTGTAGTATCTAAAGTTTTATATGATTGTGTAAATGAAGGTGTAATGCTCTAGAAAACAATATCCACCACCCTGAGCTTTTTAAAAGAAAAGAGAATGGAAACAGTCACAATTATTATGTTTTTTATTCGCATTCAAGATTTAAGCAGATGATAAAATAGTGTCTCTAAATCACACTCAAATGGGACAGGTATTGTTAGCAGTAAACACTTCAGAAAGTAGGTGGTGAGTCTGTCGAAGAGTTGTTTTAAAACCTTTTGAAGAGTGTGTAAAAGGGAAGGATGATGACTATATAAGTGAAATTGCATTGACAGCCAAGAGAGCTGAACACTGGTATTACATGGATAAAAATTACTGTCAATCATAAATATTCTTCCTTCTTTAATCCTATGATGTTATGAGAGGGTTATTATCATAAGTATTTCACAGGAATAACACAAAATACGACCCTAAATTCCATATACCTGACGCTTCATACAAGAAACCATTACAATTTGTGTGGAGCCTGGTCTTTGGCAGATTAAGAAGGCCTGAATCAGCACATCATAGATTAAGAGCTGGATTATACATGCATTACATTCTTAAAATGATCTGGAGCTAGCCAATTCAGTGCTTTAGATATGAACAGGAGAATCTCTAAGTCCAGTTTCACAGGAACACAAGGCAGAGGACAGGAGTAATGCAGTACTTTTACTTAGAAATCAGATGTTATCCATAGGTCAGTAACAGAATTCTTTCATCTCTCTTTCTTCCAGTGTCAGTGGGTAATACAGTATACCTTTTTGAATAGAAAAATACTTACCCATAAAAAGGGAAAACTGAAGCAAGTAATATAGGTTTTACTCCTTGCAAGAACATTTAGACAATAATACTAGAGGACTTCTGTTTGGCAAGATAATTCTAGTGTGTATTCAACATGGATTTAGAAAAGGTAGGTCTCATTAGAACTTTCTGACAAAGAACAATAGCAATAGCAATGAACACAGAACGTATCATATTTTTACAAATCAGATGTATGATAAAATGATAAAATAGGGAAGTTATGAAATCTATATAATAATCAGTTTCTGACACTAGCTTGCTGTGCAAGCAAACAAAGATTAAAATTGTACCTAAACCCCCCCAAAATCAGAGATTTCTGAGTGTAACATGGCACATGTGTTCTTTAATTCTCTGACATGAATAGATTAAAGAGACAAAATTGGATCTGTGATTAAACATTAAATAACACAGCTATTTAAGATATACGACACACAACATTACAAAACATATAATGGTTACACTATGAATAGATGTGTACAAATAAAGTGAGTTTGAGAGCCCTACCTTCTACAGATGTACCTTTGAGAAGTCCTTATAATCTTAATGGGTCTGATGTTCTTTTTAGAGGTATTGTGAGAAGTGCATTATTTGATAATAATATTGAATTTCTGAATTTCTGGGGTTTTTTTCTTCTCTCCTTTCTGCCTTGCACTGCATCCCCTTGTCGAACTGAAAAAAAAATATAATTAACAGACTTCATACTTATTTATATTTATAATACTTGATGTTTTGTGATGACTGGCAACTTTATTTCTGGCAATTCTTGTATGTCAAAAAAGAAAACTAAGAAAACACAAGTAAAACAAATGCACCATCATAATAGGCCAAAGAGAGAGATCCTGGGTCTTAATAAAAAAGATGAAAAGTCAGACATGCACTGCGAACTGTAACTGTCACTCGTCATTTGTGACACAAGAGTGAGGTTCATTGTTGTCATACTGAAATGTTTTCATGCCAGGATGGGCCTGCAGGAAGGGCAGCGAATGTGTCTTACAAACTACCATATCTAGAGTTCTGTTGTGACTAGACATTCCTGCCAAAATCATCACACTTGGATCTCCCCATTAATGTGTCTGTTGTACACAACCAGCATGCCATTTGGCAAGTCTACACTACTCTTGCTGACATCCATTAGAGTGATCTAACACACTTGGTTCTAATTCTGGGGAGTCCTCATGTGTTACTTCACATACCAATGGCACAAAGACAGTGTTATTTTCATACATAGACTGTATTTGTTCCTTTCTCATTTCTTGATTTTCACCAGGCTTGACATCCAAGAAAGATAATCTGCCTCATCACCTCTGCCCAATACAGTTTTACCAAAGACTTCTGCAACTTTTAAAGTCAAAAGAGTTGCTTCTGCAACTTTAAAAAGTCAATTATATTTATAACATTCAGCCATGAATGATTAATCAAAACATTACCAAAAACAATTTATGCTATGGTCTATTCCTGGGCAGGCTGGATTGATGAACTCACTAGAAATGACCCAGTCACTGTTGAATATTGTGCTTCCTTTGTCATATTTGGCTTCCTCCTAATTTTACTTTCCTCATGGCCCAAGGACAGCTATGTCAATAGAGAAAAACTATACCTATTTTTTTAAAACTTTCATAATAGGGTAATTTTGCTGGGAACTACAAGCTTTGCTGAAACTTAGCTGTCTACTATTTACTGCACATTGCAGTATGCAATATGGCTTCTTTTAAAAAACTGGAGTTTGAGATTTAAGTATGAACTACTAGCATCCAATCTAGAGAGGAAGAATTCTTTCCCATGTAACATCAGTAACATCTCATATCTTTATATTTACTTACGGTTAGGACACAAGGCCCAGATTTTTGGACAAATCTAATTATTATTTAATTGGAAGTAATTGATTTTTTTATTCAGGCAGCTTGGTGGTATTGTGCTTAGCTTTGCTGCCTTGCAGTGCTGAGGTCATGGGTTCAATTCTGGACCTGGGGTGTTATCTATGTAAAGTATGTTTTCCCTGAGTGTGTGTAGATTTCCTCCCGCAGTTCAAAGACATGCTGCTAGGTTGATTGGCTTCTGGAAAAATTGGCTCTCCTGTGAGTGTGCTTTTGTCTGTGTGTATCTTGCAGTGTCCTGGAATCCAATCCAGGGTGTATTCTGCCTTGTGCCCATTGCTTGTCAGGACCCTGAAGTGGATGAAGCAGTTAGAAAATGGATGGAGGATTTAAATAGCTGGTGCTGACTTTTTTGTATTTTCAGGTGCTTTCATTCATTTCTGATCAATTCTTTTCAGGATTTTGTTTAAATGCTCCAGTACAAAAGTTGTGCTTGTGCATGTCTAAAGAGTATTTGTTCACTTGCCAAATATCTACAAAGGTTATTTAACCTCCACTCTTTGGATGAGCTCATCCAGAACACTTTCAGTGCTGTTATGTTATGATAAGTGTAGAGTAATGACTAATAGGAAGTAAGTGCTTGTAAAGTGGCAGGAAATGTAAGCAATGTAACAATAGCTTAGGATATGTTCTTTTAACAATGAGAACAGTGATTGATATACTGTAGCTGTGCAGCAAGACTGTAAATCAAGAGGTGAGTAAGCCAGTATTATACATTTATTTTTTCACTATTTACCAGGTGGAACTGACTATATGTTGAAACAAAGCCTTAAAATCAGCCCTTTTATTTACAATAGGAACAAACTATTTCCCACTAGAATTCAGCAAAATTCTTTAAGCAATGAAAACAAATGACCGTCTCCACCAAAAAGGTTCCATGAAAATTGATTCAGGGGCTGGAAAATAAAAGATTTGTCTTATTTAGTTTTATTTAAACAAATATGGAAAACCTTAATATTTGCAGTCCACATCAGCATACAGTCAAAGAAAGTAAGGGTAAGCTACACTCCTTCAATTACCCTCTCTATCTGTTGCAGTTTGCTATGAGTCAGCCAATGGGGGCCAGGGAGATAATTCTTGGCAGGACTGGGTTCCTACAGCTTTTATAGAGCCTGGTCATGAGAAATATTTTGGCATAGTGAAGTATTGTATTCTGAACTGATTTTACTCCGCTTGTGCTACAGTATCTGAAAAACCTATGTATACACCACACTGTAAGTCACAAAAAAAACTCTATACCATTTTGTTATATAAAGCAATTAGATTCTTAGAAGTATTTAACCATTAAAATGTGGGGAAGAGCAGGTGACTGTCCAGGTTTTCTTATTTAATATATGTGACTCATGCTCTATCAACTTGCAATCACTTTATCTGTCCCAAAGACATAAACTGTTATATATGATTTTACTTCAGGATGCAGACTGGTCTCAGTTGTGAAAAACTAAACAGTTAAACTGCTTTTACTATAACTTTGATTGACTGCAGACTAAATAAACATAGCTGATCCACAGAGGCTAATAATTTTGACATGAATATGAAAAGGACTATATTTCTCTTAGTTCCAAAGGGTTTATTAAAGATTTTTATACTTGGTATAGCGGGAAAGCGCTCTTGGTGGGTACAGAAAAAGCTCTTAATATTTTCCCTGTTCTATTAAGACCTATTGCCAGATTTTATTCAAACATAATAAAAAGCGCATAAATGTATTGCCAAGTTAGAGTTGTGCTCAGGAGAATTTGTTCCACAAATATAAAATCTTAAAAGCCACTTCAATAGTCTCATTAATCAAGCCTGATGTTGAAAAGTGAAAAATGAACATTTTATAAAAATGTAAACATAAGTTGGCTTTTAGTTACATAAGTACTGATCCAGGATGTTCCGCACTCCTACTCTCAGAAGACAAACGATCTTTGTATGCAATCGATGCTAGATGGAACAATCCTTTTGAGAAGCACTATAGTGTAAACTAAAGGCATGAGAAAGTAGCAAATGGGTTGACCACACTTGGAAGATATTCAAAAAAATGATGCAGGTTACATTATCAACACTAATTGAACAGAAATGTGCACTCCTTTAATGAAAACTGTTACAGTCCAATTAATGTGTGTAGATTGAAAGAAAGGGATTTATAGTTCATTTCAAAAACCTATCCTCATGACGAATGTCTTAAGATGTGTCATGACATGCATCAGAGACTTCAAACAGTAAGAATAGGCATAAAGAAGGAAAGGCTTTATAGTCTTTTCCAATTGACTCAGCTATTGCTGTTTTTAATGGAAAAGAAGCATTCATTAAAAAAAAAGATTTTCATTAGGGGCAGCATGATGGCACAGCGCTAAGGCCCTGTGTTAAATTCCAGACCTGGGGTGCTATTTGCATGGAGTTTGTGTGTTCTCTCTGGGTTTGCATCGGTTTCCTTACAATGTCCAAAGACACACTGCTAGGTTAATCAGCTTCTGGGTGACCCTGCTGTGTGCTTTTGTCTACCAAGTGATAGACTGGCATCTCATCCAGGGTGTATCCTGCCTTGTGCCTGTTGCTTGCTGAGAAAGGCTCTGGCTCCCCTGTGACCCTGAATTGGAGGATGCAGTTAGAAAAACATGTTATTGGGAACATCAGAGTTACTGTATGGCTCTAAGTGAAGGAAAAACAACAAACTATGGACCTCATTCATAAAAGATTTCCATGATAAGGTGCAACATCCGAAAGCTTGTAACTAGATTTACCTTATTGTAGATTGACACGTTGAGAATGTGGCTCTGTTTTTAGTAATGCAGTAATATTTAAGAATTAAAAAAAATATGTACTTAGATTAACGAAACTTCAGTGTTTGTGTGGATTAAAAAAACTGTACAGTGAAGTAAAAAGAGCCCTGGTAGATTACTGTTGCATTTAATAACTGAAGGGAATATCATCATAATTTGCACAGCAAGTAGCAAAATATGAAAAATTAGACTAATATTTGACAGATAGTCCTTCATCAGGAAATACCTGTGGAAAAAACTAAATGAACTGCAGTTAGTTATACATCAACCTGTTCTCCACAGGAATACTCTCAAGATGACTACTAAAGTCATTTTGAGAACATTCCTGTGGAGAACCAGTTAATATACGTCATTGCTAAACACTAATATAGATTAATCAAAGTTTTTATAATGCCTTACAGCAGGTTCTTCAGTTTTGTAAAGGGCAACTTAATAGCATTCTGCACTTACTGTAATGATGCCTCTATTCTCCACCATTAACACTCAGTAGAGCCCTTATTTCTCTGTGTAAGCACTTGCTTATACATTAAGATAATTTGAAAAAAGGAATCAATTTGTAGATAGGTTTGCAATGGATGCCACACCAAAATAATCACAGATCCATGCCCTCAAACAGTTTGGAAAAGATGGGGTAGATCTGACCGTTATTCCAGAAAGTCCCTTACAAAAGTTGAAAAATAGTGCTCACAGTGCCCTCTAGAAAATGCTTATGTTGAGATCTAGGAACTAGTTTCAAATCATACCATCTACATGTGGTAAGATAGGTGCTGTGAAGGAGATTTAAGTGATTCATTACACAATTAGTATTAGAGGCAGAATTTATATTTGTTTTAGAAAACATGAAGCTAATTCCTTAGTTTTGCCCCCAAGATCAAACTGATTATGCAAACAACCTTTCCCCACAGGAGATGCCATTGGCTCACACTGCAGAAGGGAGACAAAGGAGTACAAAAAGAAGAGCCTGGCAGTTAGTATTATAATGCCAAGCCTGCAATGAGCAAAGACCATCCACACTGAAGATATCTAATAGATTGTGGTGACAAAGGGATTCATAATGTGAAAAAGAGAAAGGAGAACACAACCTGAAAGAAGTGTACATTGTAGAAATGAGGGAAAAAAGCATTTTCAGTGATCTTGTGAATCATTCTACTGAACAGCAAATTATTTGAATATAATTGTGGAATTATGAGACCAAATTAGGTAGGTGTTTTTACCCAACTTTTTCAGCTCAATGTCCACTACTATGCCAGACATATGGAAGGTATCTACTGTTGTACCTATCCCCAAAAAGGCAGGCGCTAAATCACTTAATGATTTTAGACCTGTGGTTCTACCCCTCTTTTTTGTTTTTTATATTCTTTTTTTAATACATAATAACATTCTCAGACAGATACACTTTTAAGCTAAATGTATGGAAGGAGTTGTAAGTAACCACCTCATGTTGGATCCACCACAATTTGCTTATAAGACACAGGGGGACAGAGGATACTACTTACTTTAGCTAAATTGGTAATAAACATCTCCAACAAATTTATTTGCGTGAGATCTGTTTATTGATTTTAGCCCAGTTTTTAATACTATGCAAGTTCATATTCTTTAACAACACTTATCTGATGCATATGAAGGGGAGTATTATATGCTAGATAAGGGACTTTTCTCACAGATCAGCCTCGGAGAGTATACGAACGGTGCATTTTCACCCTAGCATCACCTATTTTGTTCTCAAAATATACTAGATATTCAGATTTAGAACAGTACTGCCAATCTATTCAAATATGCAGATGGTATGGTTCTAGTGGGATCAACCTTCAGGTGAGCAAACTTACCTTGAGCACATCAGTAATTTTGAAAACTGGTGTCAATCCAGTGCATTGGAAATAAATGTGACCGAAACTAAAGAGCTTCTTTTCAGTGTTAAATTCAACTGTTGGCAACCTTTCAGCCAACAGTACTTAATGGTCAGTCTACAGAGGTTGTGGAGAGTTTTAAAAATCTGGGAACACATATTTGACAGAGGTTGAGTTACACTGAGAATACAGATAATATTTTCAAGAAAGCAATTCAGAGGCTGTTTTTAATTTGGAAACTTAAGACCTTAAATGTCAGTCAAAATGTCCTAAAGAAGGCTTATAAAAGCCTTATTGACAGCATCCTGGCATTTAAAGATGATAGTGCGGTTTATATATCTGGGGGTGAAAGGTAATAGAGTCAAGGATTGTGAGAATGGCAGGAAAAATAACTGCGTAACAGCAGACCCAGTCTAGTGATTAATACCACAGTTAAGTTCTCAAAAAGGTGAGGAGTTTCACAGATGATTCCACTTATCCACTCTATCCTCAGGTTGTACAGCTCCCAGACAGGGAGACAGTTTAGGGTACCAAAATTGAAAGGGTAGCAAAAGTGTTCATAAGAAGTCCTTTGTCCCATGAGCAATAAAACTGCTTAATGAATGTAGGAATATTACGAATGTTCTTTCCCACTTTAATTATTGTATCTATTATGTACTATTTTTTATTATTTTGTGCACCTGTATGAGATTTTATGTGACTTTTTTTGGTTTGGTGTCAAAATGTTTGATGTACTTCTTATGGGATGAAACCAAAGACAAATTTCTACAGTTGAGAACTATTACCTTACAAGTGAGCTCCAAGATCATAAGGTTATTGAACCATTCAGACAATGCACGCAAATCAAAGAAAACTTGCAAAGCCTCCTTAAGAGCCTTCATGCTTAGAGTGGAAAGCTTACCATGTGGGGGGGTGCTTATTATAATTTAAAATTAATTTTCCAAAAGTGACATGGGATATGAAACTTGAAATGTAAGGTAATACATTTTTAAATAACCTCAAGATTCTGAACTTTAAATATATCCCTTCATTCAGTCAGAAAACCTTTGAATAGTTTTAAAAATAAATGATACATTTAATGCCTAATATTGGATTTATTATTTTTTTGTTTAACAAATATGGAGTGCAGAAATACTTATAATGCTTCCTAGTGCAGCATGGTGTTTAAGAGTTTGTATCAATCCAAGGAACGATGGAATAGAAAATATAAATAAAAATACTAAAACTATTTTTAGCAAATAAAGATAAAATGTACAATTTACAATGACAATATAGACATACCTGATCATAAGTAAAAAAAAAAGAACATGCACGCTTTCCACTAACATTCATAGAATGTGAACATCGTCAAATGGGAAATTAATAATGGTTTTAACATGTTGAAAATGTAAAATAGAAAGTATATTTCAAGCAGATTCTTAAAGTGTGCATCTATTTATTATTAAAAGGGAAGAGCTCCATACCTATATTCTAAGCACTAATCTTTTACACCAAAATAGTGGTCAGTTCTTACTACGATTCTGGTCAAGTATGAACATTTTGAAGAATCTGATGCATGTAAGCACGGTTAACCAAATAAGATGACTTTTGTTACAATAAAAAATCAATCTCGTGAAAAGGTCACCCAGAACAAAGTTACTTCACTATCAATATATCATTAAAATGTTTTTTTTAAAAAACTGACATCCTTACAATCACAGAAATCCTAAATGCATAAGGTTTTTCTAGTGTTTATAAGCCTCATATTTTATAATACTGGATATATACAAACTTATACTGCATAAAAAATGGAAAATATGTAGATTTACATCTCAAATATGGCACATGTCACTTTCAAGTTCGTTTTGTCCTTTTGGCTGCTGGCTCCTCTGTTCTTTGGCCCCCTCGAGTGCGGACTGCAGGAGGGCTGACTTCAGGCTTGCGTCCCAGTTTGGCGGCAGGAGAAAGCTGGGTTCTTGAACTGTTTCAAAATACATTTCCGAATTAGTTTTTGGAATTCTTTGTTTAACGAAATGAGTCAATCAAATATTCAATCGCCTTCAAAATAAACATCTGGTAGAGTTTGACTGCTGATATGCAGAAGCATTTGGTTTGGTAACACTTTAACAGGCAAAGAAGAACAGAAATAATTGAAAAGTAGCAATCAATGGAAATTGTTGGGATATTCAGGAAAAAGTTCTGGTAAATTAAATAAAAGGCTCTTACAGTGACAGAAAGGGTTTATTTTATTACATTATTATGGGGTTTTTCAATATTTTTATTGCTCTTCCTTTAGACTTCTAGAACATGGGACATACATGTACAGTAAACCTTTATGTCAGAATTGAAGACCCCCGTCGGTTAAGGTGGTACTTAAGAGCAGCAGCTGCAATGAATCATGGTATGAATATTAATAAGGTCTTCATCCAATCACAACTTTGGATCAAACTTATCCTCAATCATATCCCCACAAGTTTTTATTAGATGCCTACAAACATTACATTTTAACAGTCTTTTGAAGGACAGGCTTTAACCTATTATTCTTCAAATACAAATGTGACAAAAAATTAGTACAAAACAAATTACTTTCCGCGGAAAATGCTCTCATCTAGAGGTACCAGGTACTTACAGAACAGAACTACGATATTGTTATGTTAAACAGCATACTGTCCATTCCCAGAGTGAAGATGGGAAGCCATAGAATTTTCCCCTTAAATTTTACAGTCCTCAATAATGGGAGTTGCTTATTTGTGTTTAGTCATCTGTATCTTGTCACTTGATTCTGGCAGTCTAGAGGGATTGTTCATAAAGATGTGACATAACAATACTTCAGATTGTATCATTTTGTAAATTTGGAGCCGTTAAGCATTATTTATTGTACAATTTACTTTTTATTTTAATAGTAAATAAATTTACTATTGATTTAATATCAGGTAAAAAGACACCTCTTATGTCTTATTTAATAAATCACAACTAAGAACAAACTGTACTGTCAAAAGCTTTTTTTTTTATTTGTGAGATTGTAACAAATGTTAAGTATCTACCGTGTTGTGGATGTGGTGTCCTCCTTTCCAGACGAAGACCGTTTGTCACGTGCTGAGCCTGGATCTGGGCTGCTCAACTTACTGAATGCACGTGTGGAAGGCTTTGTGGGCTTGTTTCTGAGGAACAAAAATATGATGATGTTTGTAGCAACACTGAGTGTTAGTATCAAAAACACTGCTTTGATGAACAAAATAAACATATATTTTAAACATCTATATTAAAACACAATAAAGAGCCAAACAAGTGTAAAAGCTACTAGGTTTAGGGTAAGCTTCATAAATAGAAGGTTATAAATGCTTAGACTTAAACAAAAGAAATACATGGAAGGAATTTCTATTAATTCTCATTACTTTACACATACTGAGACTCCAAAGACAATTGTTAGAATTGTGTACTTGGAGAACTACAAAGACAAAATCTAAATAGAAAACTATAATAGAAAATACATAGAAAATAGAATTTTTATTTAAATTCACTGTAGTTATCATTATTTAAAGTTTAAATATTGTTTTTTTCTTGCAGAGAGAAAACTGTTCCCTCAAACTGCAATTAATGCCATGAACAAAACTAATCTTGTTCACAAACAACATTATTTTGTTCAGTGGTCTAATATGTTAAATGAGGATTTTTGCCACAAGCATGCAAATATGGAGAAAAATATTTTTGTAACAATACAAAAAAGTAAGAATCTCTCTCTGAAACCATCAATTACAAGTGCAGGTTTCTGAACAATACCCAAATACTTTTAGGGTTTTGTCAATGAACATGAATTATCCTAATCGCTTTATTTATACATGTGTGTTTTTAAATTAGTAATGCATACAGATTTTGGATATTAAACGTTTTTTGACATTTTGATTATTCATAAGTGACTGACACACTCAAGTGACCCTGAATGTATAAACCACTAAATCACCTCATTAATTACACCTGACTGGTACAGGTAATGAGAAAAATTTAAAAGAGACAAATGTTCACTGCATATCAAGACAACATCACTTTCATGAATTCAATGTTTTTGGGCAATATCTTTCGGGTACACGCCACAGTGGAAGAAAATCACATCATAACACATTTAATAACCCCGTGTCCAACTCAAGGTCATGGTATCACGGAGCCTATCCCAGGAAGCACCAGACACAAGGCGGGACACACCATGGATGGGACGCTAGCCCATTGCGGGGCACACACAGACACAAACACCAGTTTGGTTTTTACAAAAGCCAATTCACCCACCAGCATGTCTTTGAAATGTGGGAGGAAACCCACACAAACATGGGGAGAACAAACACCATGCAGGTAGCACCTAAGGAATTGAACCCAGGGCCCCAGTGCTGCAAGGTAGCAGTGCTAATCACTGCGCCACAATGCTGCCCGTAGAAAAACATTTTTAGCAACAAGTTAAGGTTTGAGTAGACCACTCTAATGGACATCAGGGAGAGTTATGCAGACGTGCAAAAAGATAATTGTTTTGTAGAACAGACCAACTTATTGAGAGGCCCAAGTGCGACGGATTAGTCAGAACTGTATAGTTGCTACAGAACGACAGCACAACAGCATAACATTGAGTCCCAAGACCTCACTTGCTGACATTGCTGTGGGCCCATCCCAATGTAACAATTCTCCAGCAGGACAACATGTCCTCATGCTACCCTATACAACACACTTCCAACACACTGATCATTTTTAAGTGATGTGTGGTATCTATGGTTTATAGTTTAGTAAACAGCCACATGCTTGTCCAGGCTCTATAATGGGAATGTAACAGAATCATAGAAGTGGCACCTGCAACCGGGTACAATGCATGCATTATAGTCATACAGTACATCATGAATCACTTCCAACACTGGCGATACAAGCTACTAACCTGTGACTTTCAGAGTAGACCCCCTGATGATCAATCCTGTTGATGACAAATGTTAATCAGCATAATGAATTTACCTATGTTATGTATGTTTAACAAAATGTTAGTGCAGCTGCTACAAAAAACAAGCAAAGCACACTAAAACAATCTCTGTTCACACCTAAATCTTAATTATACAATGATAACCAGTTAACCTAGTAAGGACAACAGGAGGGTGTCATGTACCTGCAAAAACTGTTGATGCTCATATCTACATTTTGTATTTCATATTCTCAAGTATGAAACCCTGATTTCACAGCATTAAATTTGTGCCCAGATTGACAGGCAAAGGTGTTGTATGCATATTCAAAAGCTCACAAGTAGGCAATGGTGCCACAGAGCAGTTAATTGAAATTGTATTGGCTTTCCCATTTAAATCTTTTAAACAGTGACTGATCGTATCTGATGAACTGATTCCTGAGGGCTTGCTTCCTCACAACAATTACAGCTTCTACAACAACTGGGCATCAAGGTTAACTCATAAAACCCGACTGCACTCATTAGATTCCCCTACAATGGCAACAAGATTCATTGCCACTGGGTTGCACATCTGCTGTTTGTACATCAACAAACTAACTCCTGGTTATTAGCACAGGGTGATACATTATTAAGTTCTATAACCATTTATCAAGTGGCTCTAGTAGAGTTTGCTTAAATCATAAGAGGATCATAACTCGTTTTGTTGTAGTCCTTTAATGTTGTGAGTGGGATCATTAATGACTTGAAAAATCAACTTGTTAGTGCTACAGTAATCACACTGCAAAGTGATATGCTGATTGTACTTTGGAACCTGAGCTTCAGAAGTTAAAAAAGCAATATCCTTGCCAAAACTAAATCTTAAACTCTCAACATAATTATTTTGACAGGTCTCATATCGAACATTCAGGCCATCAAATTCCTCTGGCTGGCAAAAGATTAAATAAGTACATAGTTTCCTTACAGCATGCCCTCCTGTTATGCCCTTGTTTGCCTCCAGTCTCTCTGGTCAAAATGTCCACCTGAGGACCGTGGCATTTTAACATTTTAGCCTGGGACAAGGGACAGAAACAGTACCCAGGCCCGTGCTTCCAAAACATGATGCTGTCTTTACTGCCATTTCTCCAGCCAGCTCATCACAGGCTAAAAAATTTGGATTTTATGTTTTGGCCATATTTCCTTCGTCGAATTAGCTTGGAACCCACTGAATAGGACAGCAATGGATATCAACCCTGAACAAAATCCTGAGTTTCATATTTCCCTTATTTAGGTATGTTACCTGAAATTTAACTAGACCTCAGCAGAAGGAAAAAAAAAGTACTAATTGTGAGAATTTTTGGTGAGGAAAACAATATTAATAGCATTTCAGTCAAAAATAATAGTAAGTTAGCTGAGCAGACTATTTTAGGTTATGTACTATATATGTTTTTGGAAACAATGCTTGAAGTATTTTCAGAACTCTCAAAATAGCTTGTGTCAGCTCTTAAAGTCCAGAGGGTAGTGTGATGAAAGTGTGACAATAGCTTTTGTCTTCTAGCATCCCTAAGATTGTACCTCTCAGCTTCCAGGCGTGATGCAGACCGCGTTGTCGCTCGTATCTGAGTTTCTTCTTCCTCATCGTCATCATCCTCATCCTCCTGTTCTTCCTCTTTTTCATCAGTCTTTTTGGTTTTCTTGTCAGATTCTTGTTTTTCTATATAAACCATAAAAATAAAATCACTGTAGTAGTAAAAGATATCATCACGGTAATAATTCCTTATTGTCCTGATGGTGGACTTGTTACCCTGCCACATCTCCTAAGCTTACCCAAGTTGAAAGTTTAACCACAAGCTAGCTGGGCAACACTTCGGTGCGGTGGCTCTGTGGCTAAGGATCTGCGCCTGTGGCTGGAATGTTGCTGGTGTGTATCCCGCAGCCAGCAGAGGAATTCCTACTCCGTTGGGCCCCTGAGCAAGGCCCTTAACCCCAACTGCTCCAGGGGCGCAGTATAAATGGCTGACCCCAAGCTTCTCTCCCTGTCTGTGTGTCTGTGTCTCATGGAGAGCCAGTTCGGGTATATGAAAAAGACAAATTCCTAATACAAGAAATTGTATATGGCCAATAAAGTGATCTTATCTTCTAATTTCCCAAAGACATGACATTTCCTAACCTTTTAACACTTAACCTTAGAATTACACTCAGCCTTTGAACTGAGGTGATGCTTGTTGGTTAAATTATGCTTAAAAAAGAGAATAAATGGTAGGGTTCAATAATGTGGTGCAAGAGAACACATGCAGGATAGATTAGAGGTGATGGGTAGGGTACAAGTATACAGAAATGACACTCTGGATATTGCACATGGGTATTGCGACTGGCAAAGGATTACTGGATGTATTTTAACTTTGTAGTGATCTCTAAGCAACCTTCTCCTACATCAGTAATTTCCAATTCTAATCCTGGAGGATCATTAATAGGACCCATTTTCTACATATATTTTAAAATAAATAAACCATATATTTAGTAAAGAACTGGACCACTGATTTCCAGGACTGGGTTTAGGAACACACCTTTAATGTATAAAAATATCCACTGAATCATTATTTTAATACTATTAGTAAGTGCAAAACACATAAGAAGATAAACAACTATGCATGTGAAAATTGTTTATATGATGCTTCATGCTGTGGAGTGATCTTCCAAAGAATTAGATTACAAACTTAATGTTCTGAATCTCTGGTCAGGTCTTCTTTATCATATATATTTATAAGAAGGCTGCACTACAGCAGTAAGTTGCCACAGGGGTAATTCTACATCAGTGGTCAGCAATCTATGGCACACATGCCATTATTGGCACGCAAAGGAAATTCTAATTACACATGCAATGAAAGTGACACATGCAATACAAGATTAATATGTCACAAAGAAATTAAAGGAAAATAAAATGATAAAACTAAACTTAGTGTTCTGTAAATCTCTACAACATGTTACCCAATGAATGCTCTTTGGCATTGAAACACTGATTCTTGTTTTATTTGCTGCAATATTTTTAGCGAGGCTAGCATTTTGTTTTCACATGAGCTTGCAGTCTACATCGCTCATAACATTTTTTACACTTAAATGTAAAGTCAAATATTGTAAAGCCTTCTGAAGGCTTTGGTTATGTGGATTGTCTTGATGTAATCAAGATCTTTAGTTAAAAAAGGTGAAAACTATGGTAAACTGCATGATGAAAAATGGGTTTCTAGTTTACATTCACTTCACAAATGAATCAACTCAATCTTTGGAGGGAAAATGTGAGAACTGGCACCAGAATTTTGTCAGAATTTATGATTTTCAACATTTTGGCACAATGTTTCAGTGGATGAATGTTAAGAATTTTGAAATGCGCTGCAGTAAAATTAGCTCAAAGTTCAATATTTGATTGATTTTCATTTTTGGGAACTTAAGTGTCTTAAAACCACGTAGAGATGTCAAACGTCTTGCATTTTGTTGAGAGTTACACTTTATCATTAAAATGCCTATTTGTTTTTAAAACATGATGTTTCAGATGTCTGACTCTGCTAGGAAAATACACACTGATTTCAAACCACTTATGTTTAAAATATCACAATTGGGATTTTTTTTCCTGCGTTTGGATCAACATACCTCTGTGAACAGGTTAATAGCTAAACTCAGCAAGGGAAAGCAAGGATCACATTAAATGGTAATTAATTATGAAAACTATTATAAATAATGGTAATAATTTGTATTAATTTATAAGAAGGATCATTTGTAATGTAACTAAGGTCATTACTGACGTCAAAAAACGTATCCATGGCACGAAAATCTATAAAAACAAGGGCACCAGCTTATACTTGGGATGCCCCTTCTTAAAGGATGCTGACCCCTACATGAGGATCAAGTCTTTTATAGTTCTACATCCTTACAACTAAGCAGTATACCTGGTTCTTCAGACACAGCTGCAATCACTTTGCAAGGCCTTCCTCTCCGAACTACTTTCTTCTCCAATGATTTCCCTTTGTCTTCATCCTAAGATAAGTAAATAAGGCAAAAAAAGTCATCTATATTACTACGTTACATTAATATGTAAATATAAATACATTCACATTCCAAATATTCCGAATTTATTGGAGTGCACGTGTGCTCACCCGGTGACTGATGTAATAAAACAGTGACTTACATTTTCAGCTTTTGGTTCATGCAAGTTTTCATCTCCTTTTCCATCCTCCTGATCTTCCAAGGGACTGCCTGAATAAAACATAAAAGAAAAGATTCTTATGCCTTATACAGGGAGCTACGCATTGGTCATCTGCTGATAAAATACAGCTAACCACTTACAACTGTCATCTCGAGCTCGTTTTGGCATTCGCCTCATTAGGGCAGGTTTCTTCTCTTCGGCTTCTTCAGGTTCTCCTTCCTTAAATTATAAGAAATGTAAAACGTGATCATTTGTATACTTTTAATATCTGTTTTAATATTAAATTGAATTCATTCATTGAAATTGAATCGCAAGCGAATACGATAGAAAGTTGCAGATAAGAACCATTAATATCCAAATCCACCAGTAATGAACAAAATATTACTCACATCAGAGTCCTCATTTTCTTCTGCCCTCTTCCTCTTTGTAGCAGGCTTACCTGAAGGATGTCAAGTAAGGTTATTTAAACTCCTGCCCATCCCTTACCAGTTCAATTTTTGCTTGAGTTTCTTAGTAAAGGAAACCAGGTTTCTGGATAATACATCCCAACATGTTTTGGAATCCATCCATTCCTCTTTTCCCAATATGGACACCAGGAGCAGAGGATTCAAAACAACCCCAAAGCAAAACAGAACCAACTCCATACTTCCAAGAAGAGATGACATTCTTTCAACATGAGCTTTACCATTCTGTACTAAACCTTCATCAATCTGTGCTGGCGAGACTGCTTTGTGTTTCATTGGCTACATCATGTAGTCCCATTTGACTTGGTAGTCAATTAGCTGCTTTCTGCCATTCTCATTTCTTTTTGTTTTATGTTGCCATGAAACTCACAGAAACTGTGTGATTGTGGTAACCACAGATTTGTGAGGTCAGCTTCAGATGCTACTTTCCAGGACATTGTATCCTAATGATGCCAAAAGTTTTCTGAAGATTGCCACTGTTGCCATAAGTTGTGAGTTAGCCTTCCAAACCACTATTTGGGTAGTTTAGTCCCCTTTATAGAAAGATATAAACCATCCCACCTGCCTTGTACTGCATGATGGACAAAAAATGAGCATTTTTCATAGCATTACTCAACTTTTGGAGGTCAAACAAGCTTTTTCATAAGATGATTTGACAGTTATTTGACTTTTCCCCATGATTACCAATATTGACTGGATTGTACTTGTGTGTAACCTCCTTTTTACCCTCTTTATCCCCAAGATGACATCCACAAACTTCTCAAATCTTCCGGATGCTTTGAAAATGATCAGATGGCCACAATGCAGAGCATTATTCCATTTACAGTGTCTTGCAAAATAATTCAATAGTCCTCTAATATCCCATTTTGTGAAATTACAAAATGATGTGCACATTTATTAAACTGAACAGTTCTAATTTACATTAAATGTCAACCAAAACAAAGAGCAGAAATATGCTGATTGCATAAGTATCTAGACACTTTAACTCCACATTAATCACTACTTCAAAGTGTCACAATTGCAAGCTTTACAGCGAAAAGGTGAAAAGATCTAAATACGTTTGTCTCACACTGCACATATTTATATTGGGCTTATTTACTGGCTCATACATTTCAACTGTGTTTAGCAGATTTTATCATTTTTTCTTTCAGTTGCATTATATCAAGGGTAGCAATAAATCTAGTGCCTTCTCTTTCTTAAAAAGGGGAAATTTACATCTTACACTACTGGTCCTTCTTTTAGACCCCATTCCTTAGTTTAAGCTTTAAACTTTAAAACTTTTAAGGCTGTAAAACTATCATCTTCTCCTCAACAGTTCTAAGCAGTGAACTAGGCAGAAGTATTCTCTACTGACAGACGCATGTACCTCTGGATTGCTTAGGTGGACATTTTCCTTTCCCCTTTATGGCACCTTTATCTTCATTATCAGGCTCTTCCTCCTGCACAGAAAATCAATACCGTAACTAGGAGAGAACTGTGATTTTGGCTGATGTTTTTTGCTTCACAATTTGTGTAGGCTTTGAAAACTCACTTAAACTTGCTTATAAGTATTACAGATATCTTTTTATAGTTAATATTAAAGTTAATATAACTGGCAATCTGTCGTATTACTGATGAGCATGATGTTGAAAAAATATGATTCCAACAGAAATATCTGAGAGGACTATGAGCAGTACTTCAGACTTACATCTTTCAAGTCTGCTTCAGAGCTTTCTTCACCTTCCTTTTCCTCACTCTGGTCCTTTGACTGTTTATCTTCACAAAACAGACAACAAACGATTCAATAAAACAGTCCATGCATTGGACACCATTCACAATTTACAGCATTCACATCAAATACGTCATTTTTGTTTACTTGAAAACAACAGGGGGAAATAACCTAATTACAGTAGTTGTTCAATTGTGGAAACAATCACCTGCTTGCTGTGGGGTGGATGTCTGAGACTTGGGTTTCCTTCCACGGCGCCCAGGTCTCCTCTGCGGAGTTTTCTCCTCTTCATCCTTCTAAATGCAAAAAGAAACGGTTTTAAAGTATAAAGAAAGCTGTTCTCGAGATAAGTCATGTGAAACCTTAAAATGTCTCGCAAGTGTTCAACGAACCAACTACGCCTTTTGGTGGTCAAAACATTCTCAAAGAAAACATTACACTTCTGACAGCATTTTAAAAAAAGTCTAATGCAAAAATATGAAAGAATAGGTGGTGAATCATCACAACCAAGCAATCTGAGCACTGTCTTCACTCACGTCTTCTGACATTCTTTACACCAAACTGCTCTGATGCTAAATAGCATACATCTAAATTAAAAATGTTGAAGACTTAGCATAAACACACAGAACAGAAGAGTAATTATCACAACATGCGCAAGTTCCCAGCAGCAATCAATGTAATTAAGACAGAAAATCATTTACACCCACAACTGGCTACCTAAGCACCATCATGGAAGTCATTTTATTGTGCTGCCACCTGTTGGGCATTTTAAGCAAATGGCAGCATTGTTTTTGATTTCTTATGTGAAGAACCACAGGCAGCATGGTGGCACAGGGGTTAGAATTGCTGCCTTGCAGTGCTGGGGCCCATCTGTGTGGATTTTATATTTTTTCCTTGTGTTCGTGTGGGTTTCCTTCAAGTGCTCCAGTTTCCTCGACAGTCCAAAGACATATTGGTAGGTTAATTCACACTAGGTATGAGTGTGTACCCTGTGTTGTGTCAGTTGCATGCCAGGATAGGCTCCAGCTCCCCCACGACCATAAATTGGAAGAAGTGTTTAGAAAATGGATAAATAGAACCATTAATGCCATAATGAAATTTAGAAATTTAGGCTTTCATATCTGTGTTGCATTAAAGTTTGCCCTGCACAAGGAAATGTTAACATATTATTACAGAATGGTTAATATATTAATATTAGAAAACCGTAAGTAACCTATAATTGTTTTTTAAAGCTTTAATGATGCAATGTAGTTTTTAAAAAGAGAAAGGTCTGCATTATGTTTATTTCCAGTGGGCAGAAAATGTTTTTTATGCAGTTTCACTGTAAAAAAACTTGTGGCTTAGTTCTTAGTTGTTACTGGCTCCATATGAAACACGGCAACATTGTGTCAATGTTTGAAATTAAATTTTAAAAGCTATCAATAAAGTTAAAACTTTAAACAATAACACTAGCAGCAAAAGTGTGATCATTTGACGTATGCTGCCATGTAAGAAAATTAGTAAATCGGTTATTAGCGATGTTCAGTATGTCTGATGTTGTAATTTTTTATATTACAATTCAAGTTAAATCTATTTGAATCACTAGGTATTACTCAGTGAAAAGAATGGGTGAAATAAAATAATTGCAAAAAAATAAACACTTGGGTAGAAATCATTAACATTTTAAGACACTGCCATTATGAATTCTTTAGTAATGATTGCACCAATAATGTTTGTAACATTTATTTAAAATGTCATGTCATGTCATATCATTCACCAAACTTCTTTATACCATACAGTGTCACGGGAAACCGTAGCCTACCCAGCAATCAACGAGCGCAAGGCAGGGTACACCCTGGACGGGGCACCAGTCCATGCAAATGCAAGCCAATCATACATGTGGACAATTTGGAGGCCACAGTAAAGGCAGAGGGGGGAAATTTGGCCCGGACACCGCGATAACTCCCTACTCTTATCAAGAAATGCCCGGGGATCTTTAATGACCCCTGAAAGTCAGGACCTCGGTTTAACATCTCTTCCGAAAGACGGCGCCCACTACAGTATAGTGTCCCCGCCACTATACTGGGGCATTGGGACCCACACAGACCACAGGGTGGGCGACCCCAGCTGGTCCCACTAACACCACTTCCAGCAGCAACAGTAGCTTCCCAGGAGGTCTCCCATCCAGGTACTGACTAGGCTCAACCCTACTTAGCTTCAGTGGGTAGCCAGTTGAGTGCTGCAGGCTATTTAAAATGTAACACAAAAAGTTTTTGTGTTTGGGAAAAAAAATCATATTTTGTAAATATTTTATTTGTACATAATAAAGTAAAACTGATCACTTTGACAAATGTGTTATGCAGCTTTTTTGAATCACTGTGGTCTTAGATTGTGAGAATGTGGATTATGTCATCAATACATCTGCTCCTCACTCCACTTATTTTCAAAGTCCCACTGGATGAAAATGCTCTTTACTTTATGGAAACACTGCTAACAAAAAACAATTAAAAGCCATTTTAAACTTTTTTCTCCCCTTTTCCCTCCTCACACCTCAACAGGACAAAGCTATAAAAATGTAAACTTTCTTTCATCATTATATAAAAGATAAAAAATGATCTTACCTCATCTTGCTTTTCTTCAGAACTATTTTCTGTTTTTTCATCATCATCTTTCTTCTGCTCCTTACCTGTAAAAAAAGTCAAATGTTTAATGACATACAGGTTAGCTTTTTTTTTTTAACTGTAAATGAAACTTATGCAAGCCTGCAGCTCGCATTTGCGAACAGGGACCTTCACACTTGAGCACGTTTTAAAAGAGCTAGGAAACCAACCCTTATTAGCATCTTTCAGCTGGGCACCAGGACGTCTTCCTCTGCGAACAGGAGGCTTCTCAATCTTCGCTGGCTTCTTTCAAAACACAACGTAAAAAGGAGCAGAGAGGTTTTATTTTAGATTTTTACCCTTCAATATTTCATGTTCCCATATTAGCTTCAAATAGATTTAAACGAGTAATCATTAGAATGCAAGCAAAGGAAATGTCCCGGTGGTTTTGCAAGAATACATTCAACAGATGGAATTCAGTACAAACAGATCTTAAACTTAAATTTTTAAACCAACCTGTTCTGAATTCTCTCCTTCTTCCTCATCCACTTCTTGGGATGAAGTTCCTGGAATGAAAATAAACTGAAATCAAAATGACTGAAATCAAAATGACAATAATTTGTTTTTTGCAAATTATTTTAAATACCAAATATAAGAAATATTAACATAGTGCCCTTTCTCTTATCAGATCCATCCTCCTCCACTATGAATCGAAGAATACTAAATCTTAATTTAGTGTCACATAAGCAATCCAGAGACTGGTTGGAATGTTGATTTTGCACACTGTGCTGTAGCATTCCAGATCTGAACTATGCAACCACTTCCTCAACACTGTGGATACTTCCCTGTGAATAATATCAAGGACAAAAACGATCCATTGACATCAGGGAAAGGCTGTGAGGTTGCCATCATTGAGCAATGTTCTCTTTAGCTGGAAGACCATCAACTACATCCTCCTCAGCTATAAGACAAACTTTGTGAGGGCTTTCTTTGCCTTTACATTTAAAAGTAAATGAGTAGTACGGCCTATAAAAACTATGTACTTGTTTCCTTGAGGGGAGGGGCATGGTTTCTTGACGACCTTCCTCTCCGCAGAACTTTTGGCTCTTCGACTGTCTCAGTTTCTTCTTCCTGAATTTTGTAAAGAGTTCATCATGAGGAATGCAGAAGGAACTAATTTATGATGAACAGTACAGAAAATAACTAACAGAAGAAAAATCTAGAGGAAATTTTAAGGTTCCATTAATATGCAGGAAAATTTTAATAGATTTTAATTACAAAGGTTAACAACAAATAAGTGAACCATATGAGTCTTCTTTGCTTCTTATAGCATGGATACGGAACTAGAGACACAGCCTACTAGTGGATAACACTGAAAACTAGGTTTTAAGTCATATACTCCTCTATTGTAAACTGCTGCTCCCAGACTCCTTCCCTATCTTTCCTTCTCTTCTTCTGCTCTCTTCTGACTGTTTTCCATAAGTCTTTAACCAAGCCTGCATTAAACCCCTCAAACAAAAAAACCCCATGAATCTGTCATCCCTTCAGAACTACCATCCTTTGTCTTAATCCCTCAAGCTTGCCGTATAGTGCCAGCTCTCTGCTTCCCTACTGCGGCCCTCAATGCCTGACTATCTGCATTTTCGTTTTTTGCTGGCACACTCAACAGAAACCATTCTCCTCTCCGTTACTGGTTCTTTTCAGTCAGCGCATGCTGCTTCTGTATCTCTCGTCTTAATTACTCGTTCTCTTTGCCACCTTTGACACTGTGGATGAGTCTGTTCTACTCTCAACACTTGATAGCATAAGAATGTCTGGTGCTGCTCACACTTGATTCACTTCCTACCTCACTACCACTCCACTGATGTGCCCCAAGGTTCTGTCCCTGACTACCCATTGCTCCTACTTCCTGGGACTTCACATTTCTTCCCACAGTTCTTCATATCCTTACACTAATGAATCTGAAGTCTTGCTCTTTTTCTCACAGCGACACTCTTGTTGCCACTCATTTCTCTGGCTGTCTCAGCTGTCTCATATGCATCTCCTCCTGGATGCATTCCCATAATCTTAAACTCAGCCTTTCAATGTCTGACCTCTTTTTCCTCAACCGCCCCCCCCCCTCCCTCATCTGCTCCACTATCCTGTCCCCCTCTTCGTTTGCCAAGAACCACTTTTTCATTCTTGACCCTTGCCTCTCCAGCTCCTCTTTGTTCCTGCTGCATCTTGAGCAACATAGCATATTTCATGAAGTTATTCTCCCACCTAGACTATGGTGATTACTTCTCAGCCATCTTTCCTGACAATCCAGAATTTTGCTGCTTGTTTTTCTTTTCTCTTCCACATTTATTTCTTCTCCATTACCTCCCACTAGCTCCCCATTGCTGCATAAAGTTGATTGAATACCCTAGTTCTGGTGCAGGTTTCTCTGTTCCTGCTGTTACATGGTTCTTTGGCCTCTTCTCTCACCATTATCTCTATCTCTCTCCTCTTCCTTTAAGCTTTCTGCACTTCCTTTCCAATTTTTCGCTGCCAGAGCTTTTAGTTCACTCACTGGTAGAATGAACTTAGCACAGGAATAAAAACGGCTCATTCCCGGACCATCTCTTGAATCTGATGTGTAAACAGCTCCTGTGATGTCTCACATGTCACAAGTGTCCTTTAATGCTTCTTATACCGTACTGAGTTACCTTTTAATTTGTAAATTGGTAATTTAACATGTTAACTATACTTACTGTAAACATAAAATAAACAGGGAGCATACCTATGTGTGCTATCTGTAACTGTATACAGTTTTTATTTCACTAGCATTACTCAGGCAGTTTGTAGTAGCCCCACTGCTATTGTATTAATCAACCTTATTTTACCCAAACGATTGCTCCTTACTTTATGTTAATTTTGTGCATTGTACATTACCAAGGTAGTAAGGTTGTTTGGTAAGAAAACAAAATACGGAATTGTAATCCTGAAGTTCTTTTTAACAAACTTTGTCATATGCACAAAAAATAAGCTGTACATATTTCAGAAACATGGGAATTATGAACAAACTGCGCTTTTGTATGTTCCGGATCTAATATCTGCTTCCTTCCCAAAAGTTATGAGACCATGTAAAACAATGTAACATTGTTGTTACAACAGTCATAAGTATATTCAGTTACAAATATTTTTAAAAAAAGTCACTTTAAATTCATTACTCACACTTTCAGATTTCTGATCTGTGCTCTGCACAGGACTCTCCTCTGCCTCTTCCTTACTTGTTTTACCTAAAAAAAGGTAGTTAAGTTTAAAAAGGTGACACTACATGCGAAACACTAAATGTGTTTGTGTCAAATGAACCTACTTATTTCCCCGAGAGGAGTTAAAGCAGTCTGAGATGATCTCCTTTTCTGCGTTTCACCCTCGTGTACTCTTTCCAGTTTTTCCTCCTATTTTTACAAAGAAACAGAAACATTATTTCAATACTTCAAAGTTAATGACCAGAATATCCAGAAAGTACCAGAACATGTAAAAACAACCAAGTGAAGAAATGGAAATGCTGAATATTTAATAAAAACTCTATATTTTAGAAGTAGTCATAGTCTCTGACACATTCACAGCTATTTTGGTGGTGACAAAACTGCCAGTCTAAAAAGAGGTTACTTACCTCCTCTGAGTTATCCAAGCCCTGTTCTTTATTTTCCTTTTCACTCTTTAATGGCTTGCCTTCAAGGTTAAATAAAAAAAAAGTCTGTAATCATTTTAGTGACTACACATTTAACATTGAAAACTGAAAAAAAGAACTCCCTTCATGTTTCTGTTATGACAGTAACAATTTAATGGCTGAAAAACTCAACATGTGAAAATATAATAGCCATGTTTAAATAAATTACTTCAAACTCCCGTATTTTCTAATGACAAGCCTTTGGCTTCAGTGACATTATTTAAGTACTCAAAATACATAAGGAATTTGACACATACAATTACAGAAAGAAATTAAAAACTCAAACTAAAATTAAAGTATACGTAAAGCTTCCTGAAATACATACTTGCATCCTTCACTGGAGTGGATTTTTGACCGGTCTGCCTTCCTTTCCTAGGTGTTCTTCCTTCAGCATTGTCCAACCTGTTTTCCTAAAAATTTAGAATTTTCAAAGTTTTAATGATGAACAAACATCAAAACCAATTTTGTATCTAAAGACAAATATTATTCACAGGGTGCTTCGGTAACAGTTTTCACTCCGGGAACAGACAAAGCTGTTTTGGACACCAAAACCAATTCAAATGTTTTTCACACTGAAAAGAAAAAGAAACTGAAAAAAAAGGACTGTTCTTTTTCTGTGGTGTACATCTCATTGTTCTTTATTGTACAAGGATCCAAATAATGCATTCTGTAAAATATCTCAAGTTTTGTTTTTTCCCTCTGATTACTGATATAAAACCAACAGTTTTAATAAGACAGTTGTTATTTTTATTGAAGTACAGAGTGAAAAATCAAGCATGTATACATGAGACATCTGAAGTGTTTTGAACCTGATTTACTCCGATTTTATGAAGTCATTCAGTAAATGCTCCTAAAAATTATTCTAAAAAATTAAATAGTAAATTCTAGTACAAAAAGTTTCTATACCACAACCATGCTTTCGAAAACCACAGTTTTGCCCACCCCCCACAAAACTCCATTCACTGGGCTGTGTAAATCAAAAAAAGAATACTTACAGTCTCCGATTGTTCATCAGATGCTTCTTCTTCCTCCTTTTTAAGTGGTTTACCTGGATGATGACAATATAAATGCTACTATATTTTTGGCCAAAACTAATAATATTAAAGCAAATATTCACTTCTTTATCTTACTATCGGCGTTCATTAATGGATGGAGTACTTCACTTTTTCTATATTAACACTACAGAAAATCCCTAGTTGGGGGAAATAGTGGAGGAATTATACAGATAAATGGTCATGTGCATATGGTGATTGTATACACATGTATATAATATTGTATAATAATTATACACATGAATGGTCAGGATCTGACCACTTGCAACTTGACTTTTTAGCATTCCCATTGATTTGCTCTGACAAAGTCTCATTACTATACAGGATGGGAATCAACATTTTGTTGAGGGGATTCACTTTTCTACAGGACAAGTCATCCCAGACTGAAGCACTGTTTCTCTTATACAAAATTCATGTATGCTGTGCACACAAAAGCCTTATTTTGAATGTTAAGAAGTTAACTATTTGCCTTGGAGTGGCAGATCCAGCCATATAATTACCAGCAACAATATTGCAGCTGCAATGCCTTACAAATTAGTTTAAAGTAATGGTACAATAGAGACTTCCGTGTGTAAATTTGCTTTGATTACATACCTAAAATAGGTAAGTGCCTTTTTTCTAACTTTGTCCTCCACAGCCACCTAATTTTCTGAGAACACCCTTAAATTTTCTTTTTCCATCAGCTGCTCCAACTCCACTTGAGTGGATATACCCTAACACTGACAGCCTTATTTTCTTTGTGGGCAATCTTCCCATTCCATAATAAATCAGTTAGACAGACAATTCTTTTAGGTTAATTAATTTTCAACAGCTGTTTTCTTTCCTTCTGTATCACCATTTCCCTATAGTTCTCCTATACAAAAAGTCCTCCTAGCTTTTATTTTTCTTCCCCCAACTAAAAAATTATCATTATTTGCATTTGCTCTCATAGAGTATTTCTACTGGATTGCAGACCTGCAATATTCTTTCTTATAACAACACAAATGATCAACTACACACAAAAGTAAGATGTTTTTCTTGGTGGGAATCCCATTTAACTGTTTCAGAGAGACTTGAGAGGATTAGCAACAAAATCAGAATTTATTATTAGGACACAAAGGTGGTAATATAATAAGATATTCATAATTCTAATGTTTTGTGTCATTACCATTCTGAGACAATTACATTATGCTCTTGTATAAGTGTGCAATTAAACATACTAGCTTCCTTTGAGAGTGCTGTAAGTTTTTTCGAAGGCCTTCCTCTTCGAGCTGGCTTTTTGTCATCAACATCTTCATCCTGGAATAAATTGCCACATCATACATTAATTAAAAAAACAGATGAGTCATGCCTTCAACCACCCTTCTTTGTTTATCTTTTTGTAAATGCATACATATATACAGTATATGGTTTTGAGTTGTGTATGGATGTGCTATGACCTAAAAGTCAAAACTACATTTGTTCATAGGCAAGTTTTGTTTTTATACAATTTATCACTATTAAGTACTTTTTTGATTTTGATAAGAACATTTTGTTTCTACGGACACCTGTTTATCTTAACCAAAAAATAGTGTTAAGGGCCAATTTGTTTGCATATGTTTCATCTCTGAACAAGGATTGCGAGAGTCCAAATAAATGTGAAAAGTCACTTTGTGGAAATCTTTAACTTCCCTTTTTAAATCCACCAGACAAAGTTTGTCACTTTAATTTGTATTTGGACGTATTTCTGTATAAAGATTGATGATTGTCTTTATTTAGTACCAGAGTTCGAGATGTTTGATGAAAAGTCTTATTTTTTCAGACAAAAAGAGTGTCTGTGTATTAGGGCTGGACATGGGGACATGGAGACTGGATGAAGTTTTTTCAGCTCTGGAAGTCACATCTACTGTAGACAGTAGTGTGGAAATATTAGAGTTTTCTTTTGTGTATTTGTAGTTTAATATAGCTGTCTTTAAAGCTATTAACTATTTATTAACCACAAAATTATTCATATGAAAATGAAAGAATCCACACGAACTTGCTTGGTATTTCCTAACAAGTGGGAATATTTTATTATATAACTTTCAGAATTCGCTTACTGCTACTTAACCTCTACAGTTACCTACTAGTAACACCCACATTTGCAATAAGTATGTAGACAGACATATACATTTATGTACATACATTTTTTTGGCATGGTTCATTTCCTGGAGCTAAGGCAGCATGCCAAAGGGAACTCATAAGTGGTTTCCATGTATAACTTAGCCAACATTTTTCCTGGTGTTCACAGAGACTATTAGATTTTCATGAAACATAAATAAGAAATACGATATAATTTTTCTAAATGATCAAATAAGGCCTAAAAATGATGTTTACCAGAGAATCCAGAATATGACTAAGCTCTCAGACTATTGAAAACATTACACTTAGAATCACTAGATCTGTCAGAATATACAGACATGTGTAGAGCCAAAAAGCCCTGCTGCATATAAAATTTCTAAGTCAGACTGTAGACCCCAAGTTATTCAAAGTATAGCATTAGATGTCTACAGACTGAACTGCTAGTGTTGCTACCTTCTTTATGGACACAAAGTTTCAATAACATACTGGAGTGAGTAACATTTGTTATTTTTAATGACAGCAACTGTAATCAGCTGCAAGTATTCTACAAAAGACTATTCGAACAATAAACTTAACTATAACTCAACAGTGCTACCAGGCTGACAATTACAAAAATAACTTACAGGTCCCGATGTATATGGCTTTTGTCCTTTCTCTTCATCCTCATCTTTCTGGGATGTTTTACCTTAAATTAAACACATGAAACAATTGTTTCTATTAGGTTAAAATGAATGTGAAAGCAGCTCAGAAGATTATTGAAAGACAAACAGACTACTCCCGCAATGTGCAACAGATTACTCACTTGTCTGTCTCGCTAGTTTGGGTTTTCTGCCCTTGCGAGTCCCTCTGGCGTCTTCAGACTGCCCAGAAGCTTCCTCCTTGGTTTAAAAGAGATTTTAATTTTGAAAAAGATTTTGAAAGGCTGAATGTAAGGAAGCACAGTACATTTAAACATTTAAATCTACAACTTTTTAGCTAGTACAATGAAAACCAAAAGGAAAACGCCACAGCCACACCGTTTTAATTTATTAAGGCTGGGTATTTTACGGGAACAAGTGAAGTGAAATACAACAGCAGCACGCCAACTAGGAAGTGAATCTGCAACCATCCAAGTACACGTCCAGAGCTAAAACCATAATTTGTATGTAATAAAGTAAAGTAAAGTAATGGTTTATTACTTTAACTCTTCATTCTGTCCGTACATGCAGATAACTGTACAGCTGAATATTATGTTTAATAAGCCTACAATACAACAGATCCATAACCAAGAAATCTAAACTTATATAGCAATTCGGCATAAAAATGTACTTATGGTCAACCTGTAAGTAAAACCCACCGAGTAGATTATGCTGTTCTAGCTCAAGCCTGATGTTTAGACTTCCACTATATAACTATATAAAATATGAGATTTTTAGATATGTCCAGCAAGGGTACTTGTACAACTTTGCAGAAAATAAACTGTAAGTGAAAATCGGAAAGGATTCAAAAAGCTAGTCACTATTTAGAACCCAGAGAAGATAGAGACAGAGTTGTCATATGAAGCAAAGAGAGAAAGAAGAATATATTATGGAACTTCACTATCCTCCTTCCCCAAAGCCTCAGTAGGGTTCAAATAAGGTTGTGTAGACTTTAGTTCACCAGTCAAGCCTTGACTGGTGAACTAAATACAATAAAGTTTTAACAGTGCAGTATACTATATTTTAAATTTGGAAAGTACTAATTATACTTAAGATGCTAATGTAAACATCTCAAAATGGGAGGCTCAAGCCAAGCAGTTGCCATCCAAAATACATGATCAATTACATTATTTTGAATTCAGACACTGATGATATACTGAGCACAAGAAACTTTCAGCTTAAAACTGCATCACTCACAGTTATGAAGTTTTTTTTTTCTTGCAGATGCACTGACACATTATTGAACAGGCATGACAGTTGAATTTATTATAAAAATTAACAATGGTCATCAATAGGGTTTCAATTGGTCTATAGTAAGGCACAGACTATTATTGTGAGGCCACGACTGGCAACAATACAAGTATTCCAGAGACCTATGCGTTGCAGAAAGTTTAAGACGTGGTCTTCAGATCATCCATCCCATGGATAGATGGGATTCTGTCCCTTTTATATTGTAAAGCCTGACAAGAATGCTCTTGTTCACTGGTCTTAAGAGTCCTAGATACCACTAATCATTCTAAATTGTCATTCTAAACTGACTTCTCAATACAATAAAAATTATTACAGCAAAAAAAGTTTTACTTATATAAAAAATTACCACATTATCTTTTTCTTCAGCTTCAAGAAATTCATATTTCTTCTCATCTGCAAAAAAATCAGCACAAATCAAATCCACGGTAACCTGTTACAATACATTTTGCAATATGCAGTTTTACAATTTCAATTTATCAATACACACTCATTTCTTTGCAGTTCACTATTGTGTCAGTCCTGTTTCATGGTAAAAGGGATACCGATCTGCTTAATATTCAGGAGATAAATGCAAAAGGCACATGATTAATTACTTCATTTAAAAACTGAAACATCTCAGAGAACACAACACTTTTAAAAATCTTGGTTTACATTATAACTGCAATACATAACTTTCATATTTTCTATAATGCCGTATCCTTAAGTACAGATTTCTTTCTATAAATTGCCTTCTTTGGGTTATGTTAGAGGTCCACAAGTACTATCGACATCTTCTTTATGAAATCAATGCATTTATTTAATAAATACTGTAATACAGAACACAACCGAAAACCTAACCAATTACTATATGGTCCTCTCCATTTCATTTTAATTTTCTTGCAGTGTCATACCTTCAGGATTGAAGCCTTCTGGAGCATCAACAGACAGTTCTGCTTCAGAAACCAAGGTTTTCTCTTTACTCTTTTCACACTCTTCATCCTGTAGTATAAAAGTAATTGAAATTGAAAACATATTACGGATTTTCATAATGCTTTAATTCTGAGCATTCTTCTCTTTTGACCTACATAATCATTTACTGTATTCAAATAGTTCTTGAAAGTTCTTGATGTCTGTCTTTCTGTATGGTGTTTCTTTATTTGAGTCACCTCATGGGTTTACATGTTCAGATTATTCACCTCTTGCACTGATATATCGCTCCTTTTTTTAAGATGAGGCTCCCCTGCAGCAACCAATGGATCACCTAGAAAAACAGTGAAATAAACTGTTGACAGCAGTTTTTTTGCAAAACATAGGCACATTTCATGAATCCCCATGAAAGGGTGCTTACTTGTGTCTTCCACTGAAATGGAGGCCTGCTTTGAGCGCCGTCTTCCTCTTCTCTTGCAGACTGCAGTTTCTGATTCCCCAGACTGCAAGAAAAGGTCTTCTTTAAAACCATACGTCTTCTATTTGTGCTCTCCAGTATCATTTGTTTTGCAGAAAAAAACATGTATTAACTTAACCAACTGATTCTCCTTTGAGTCAATATTTGACTTTTTACTTGGGTGCTTATATAACTGGCATATATACTTTTTCATACAATAACATTTTATTAATTGTCCGTGGCTCACTAGGGTGCGTTACCTTGAACGGTAAGAAATGTATTTACTTTAGTTGTATATTTTCCATAAAAGACAGGGATCATGGTAATACTTAACTATTAAACAAAAATCAAGATGCAGCATGACTGCTATACAGCAAAACTCAAACATCCTCCAAAACCTAATAACATTATAATCTGCAAAACACCTGTTGTCACACACTTACAGCAGCTTTCATCTCTGATTCTTTTCTGTCCTCTGCTACCTCCCGATCCTGATTTGTGGACTTACCAGCTGTAGAGATAAAAAATAATTATAAATTTGGTACACAAATTAAGCATATAACTTTGTAAAGCTAGTTATAAGCGAAAGAAAGATGCAATTAAATATTAGTGCCGGATCACAAGCTGTTATAGCACAGTACCTTTCAATTGCAAGGCCAGATGAATCAAATGATTTTTTCAAGGCTACATATCAAGTAAGAGACTCATGATGAAAAAAGCTGATGAACAATGCACTGCACCATAACAGTGAGTTATCTGGACAAAACATTTCAACAAATCCCTGGGACATGCTTCTGTCTCTCACAGATGGAACCAAATAAAAGTAATACCTTCATTCTCAGGTGATGGATGCTCTCCAGTTCTCTGTTCCTGGGTATCTTTATTTTCAACCTGACCACAAAAAATACATTATTCAAGACCTTCCTGTTAAAGATGGAACTATGTGGGTTAGTGACAAAACTTCCTAATGAAAAACAGTGTTCCATTTTATACATCTGCAGGCAAAATACAGACCTGTAATATCGTTTGTGAAGAAATGTCCTCATCTTCATCCGGTTTCTGTTTTTTGTCACTTGGATTTTCTGTCAAATAGAGTTAAGATTGGTATTACTAGTTCTGAAATATGCTGCCTGATCTAAATTTTCTGTCACTCTGATGTGTAAAAGTTTTGTCCTTCACCTTGACTTTGATTCACCTTTTCCTGGTCTATGGCAGGAGTAGCCTTTTCTTCCTATAAAAAGAAATTCAAAGACAAAATACAAAGTAAAATATTTTAAATTATACTCAGCAGTATACACATTACTGCAGTTAATTCATTGGTTTTACTCCAGAAACAAATCAAACAATCACAATACAAAGAATTTGGTTTGAAACACCTATAACTTCTGGTTTGATTCCATTGCCTGTCAGGAACTGCCATTACCGAGTTTCAGCTTTTGTTAGTAACACTGCAGTCTGAAGATGAAGTATACTTTAATACA
Source organism: Atractosteus spatula (assembly GCF_055471065.1). Classification (NCBI taxonomy): domain Eukaryota; kingdom Metazoa; phylum Chordata; class Actinopteri; order Semionotiformes; family Lepisosteidae; genus Atractosteus; species Atractosteus spatula. Next base: position 35,260,260 of record NC_142706.1, on the reverse strand, counting down.
TAAATAAAATCACGTTATGATCCTAGCCACATGTTTTGCTGCAACAAAAAACAGTATGTAGAACATTAAATGACACATTTTGCCTCCTTCAAGCACACAGCTGCAGAACAAGTGTTCACTTACATCATTAGGTGTCACCTTTCTCTGACCCATGTCTGTATCTCCTGGCATCTCAGAGGAACACCCTCCTGATGACACTAAAGTGAAAATATTTTTAAAGCAAGGCCAATGAAAAAACATGCAGTCCAAAAGTGCCTTGAATGTTAAGTAAATTCCAAAGTATAATGCTTTTAAAAGAAAACTCAGAGATGTTAAACAAAATTACAGAAAAATGTGTAGCTCCTTTAGAGATTAACGAGAGACATACAGGGCATTTCTGAATGCATTTCAAAGATGTGGATATGAAGTTTTTAGGTTTCTTTCTTCTGTGAGCTTTAGGCAAGGATTAAACTATTTTTCCCCCCACTATGGACATTAGGGGGACTATGATTTCATAAAGGTTAGGTATACAGTATAAAGCATACCTATACAAAAAAGAATTGCAGGACAGGAACCCCTGGTAAACTGGCCTTCTGGCTAAGTAATGACTAATGGTCTAATATGTGCAAGAAGGCTCCACGGCCGAAATGTCGTGTTTTCTTTCCTCTTTTCAGAATGGAATAAACCTATTATTTGTTCCTTTGCAGCCTACTCATGCTGATGCAGCTACCCACCTGAACTACTTCAACCTACATCTGCTGTGACCCATGCTTTCCTCCAAATCTTTTTCTAGATCACACACCTGAAGAAGGCTCCACGGCCAAAATGATGTGTTTTCTTTCTTCTCTTTTCAGCATGGAATAAACCTATTACTTGTTCCTAATATGTGTAGATTACTTTGACCTATATCATTTTCCCTGAATAAATTAATTTAAAAAAATCTATTCTGATCAACATGAAGCACTTCAATTTACCAATTTTCTTCACAGCTGCAGACAAGGCCTTAGGTGGTCTTCCCCTTCGAGGAGTCACCTTTTCCTTGATAGGATTATTTACTTCCTGTTATTAAAAAAAATTGTTCAGTGTAGTTCATTGTAGTTATATGTAAATAGATCTCAGTTTTCAAACTAAGCCCATATTCAAATTTTTAACTCTTAAACTGCATAAAAAGTACACATTTTCAGTTTTCAGTGTAATTCTGTGGTTGTATTAAAAAAAATCCATAGTTGAAAATCTTGTATTTGATGCTCTACACATTACTTGAAATTATGTTTACTAATACTTCTATTTATATAATCTTTTCTAATTTTCGAATGCATAATTTAATATCAGGAATGTCATAATACATTAAATAAAAGGTTATAAGTCAGAACCTCTCAATCCTTTATCATTAAGACGATTATTCCAGGCAAGTTCTGCAACAAACTGCAAACTATCCCAGAAGCATAGGATACCACACACTTTTACATTCTGGAGAAGATGCCAATCCATCACAAGACATACAGACAGGAGACAATTGACTTGGTTACCCATGTTACCACAAAAACCACGCAAACTCCACACAGACGTTGTCCCAGATTGGAATCAAACCTGGGACCAAGATCTCTGAGGCAGCAGTGATAATCATCATGTCACTATACTTGCCCTTCAAAATTCTTTAGAACATCAAAAAATATTCCTCTTCTCTTTTTTCTACCTCTGATTTTCAGATTTGAACAAAGCAGGTCAAATGAAAAGTTCAATGTCACTAACCAGCTTGCCTTCACAGGTTGTCTCAGGTGCTGGCTTCTTCTCCGGTACACTTTCACTTACTTTAGTTGCATCTATACAAAAACAATATCACTTTACAAACAGCGATTTAAAGTGGTATCCATTTCAAAACTGGTTTTAGAGGTACAATTTCATATTTGAATACTGCACGCCCCTCTTCACCTGGAGTATCAGGTGCTTACAGAAAGTTACAGTTTTTTTGGTAATACAATCTTGCAAAAGCAAAATAACTTTTTATTCTGTAAAATGGACCAGAAATATTAAATACTAGGTCTGAAATCAGTCTCTTTGAAAACTGCAAATCAGAATGAAAATGATCATAAATTATCCTAAACACAATGCAATTATTTTAAAATATTTTTAAAAGTAAAACAATGAGTCTATCAAACTTGTTCAATATCAGCAACAGAATGGTCAAGAAATACATTTCTGCCACCAAACAACAATTAGATTTTTTTTAGGTACACCTAAACTACTTGTATGGTTGTATCATTACCTTTACAATCTGCATCTGCTTCTCCTACAGTTTTGTCCACTGCTAGTACTGAGGTGTCTATATTTTTTTCTTCGTGATCCTCCTTATTTTCTACACCTTCTCCAGAGATGACAGCATTATTACAATCTTCATTAGAGTGTGGATGTCTCTGTCCTATTGTGCTTTCCAATTGTTGTACATCACTCAAGATATTTATGTTTCCTGCCTGAAAATTTTCATGTTGATTGTGCGGTAAAGGCGACGATATTTCTACAGCAAACTCTGTCTGTGTTGCCTGTAAATCCTGAGATGTGATCTCTGAATCCATTGATAACAATGTCAAGGCAGCTTCTTTCATCTTCATATCAGCCTCTTCAAAAGAAATGTCTTGAACCGTTTCCACAGTTTCCATCTGTGTAATCCCTTCCAATTCCACTTTGGTCTCACTTTTGAGGTCAGGGTTATTTTCCTCTGCAGAAATCGCAACAGAACTTTTTTCTTCTTCTTTGTAGGCATTATCCATTTCTTGCTGCTGACCAGTAGTGAGGTCTTTAGCTTCAGTCTCCAAAGAAAGTACTGTTGGATATGACATCACATTAGTTGGAACATTTTCTTCATCTTTTGGATTCTCGGTACCAATCTCCATTGGGCACACATGCAATTCTGGCTCCAATACAGTCTGGTGGTGCTCTAGTAGCTCTATCTTGGAACTGTCTGTCTCATCTTCCTTGGAATCGTGCTCAGGGGAACATGTCTGCATTTGTGTCTCAACTTCAGGTTCAGGAGTAACATCACTCAGGGCATCAAATGTGTCGTCTGAAACAGCAGTTATTCCTTCTGGCTCTGCACTTTTACCATCTGGGAAATCCATCTGTTCAGAGACAGGTTGGGTTTCATTTTCCAAACTGTTGGTATCAAGAGCCTCATGCTTTTTGCCAAGTTCAGATACGTCTGTGTGCTCAATATCAGCACCGACATTTTCATGAGTGAATTGGGAAAGGTCTTCTGTGACAGCAACATTGAGTGGTGTTCTACTGTGGTCTTGTCTTACGTTTTCTTTCACTTCAGAATCATCAGTTTTCTCATCCCAAGTTTGTGCAATATTGGTTTCATCTGCCTTCTTCTTTTCAGAATCTTTAGCACATTTTTTATCAATATTCTTAACATCCTTGCTTTCTTGTGCTTGTGTTTCGTCCTTAGGTTTATCATGCATCTTTTCTTCTGAACTCCTCCTTTCTTCCTTCACACTCCCTTCTCTTTTTCTCTCTCTTGATGAGTCAGATCTGTTTGGTTTTGGAACTTTGCTTTTATGCTCTGTACTCATTGATTTCTTTTCCACCTTAGTTATAGACTGAACTTTGGAATCATCCTTTGATTTCGATTTTACTAAGGACTTTTCCACTTTAACTTTGGAAGTTGAATCCTTCTGAGCACCAGTGGCTAATTTACTGCTACTCTCACCGTCTGATTCTGCTGTAGCTTTACCCTTAAATCCAGAATCCAGTTCTCTGGATCTACGCTCAGTATCAACATCCAAACTAGATTTTTCAGTTTTCAAGTCTTGAAGGGTCTGATCTACCTTTGATTTCCGATCAGAACTCATGCTTTCTCTCTCACTTGGTTTGGCTTCTCGGTTTTCATTCTTGGATTTCACTTTTTCCATATACCGGTCATCAGAGTAGCTCTTGGACCTCTTTGTAATGTCTTTGGAATGCTTTTCTTTTTTTCTTCCAATGTCAGTCACAGGCTCTATATCTGATTTGTCTTCAGAGGAACTTTCCAGTTTGGAAATGGAGTCTAGGAGGAGCTGCTGCTTAGAGTCACACTTTGTTAGTGCTTTCTCACTCCTTACCTTCTCCGTTTTTGAACTGTCACTTAAAGAAACTTTAACCTTCCTTGTGCCATCCTTAGAAGAGCTTTCATCCAAGGTCACTTCTGATATCACAAGCTTTGACTCCTTGACTGAAGACAAACTCTTCTTTTCTGTTTTTCCCTTGCTCTTTCTATCAGACTTATCATCTACAGCTGGCTTAGAAACAGAACTACCATCCTTCTGCAAATGTTCCAGCCCTTTACTTTCCAAACCATGATATTCAATAGGACCTTCAGCTCCTTTCTGTCCTTTATCAATTTTCTGCTTGTGCTTGACTCGGTCATCAGAAAGGCTTCTTTCTCTGTCACTCCTTTCCTTGGAATGTTTCATCTCCTTTTTTCTCCCAGACTCAACGTCCGCCTCTCCCATTTCTTTTTTAGGGTGCTTCTCAAGTTTCCCTGCTGCCCTTTGTTTAAACAGCTCCTCCGAACCTTGTTCAAGATCCAAGATGAAAGAGTGGGTCCTGTTTTTATCAGGTACTTTTTTGTGTTCTTTTGCTTCTCCACTTGCGACGGTGTCCTCCGAGACAGAGCTGACCACCTTCTTCCGCCGTGCTTCTGTTCTGCCCTCTTCAGAAGCAGCAGACTCCGAGAGTCTTCTGACTGGCTTCAACTGCTGGCCCTTCAAAGGACCGGCTTTCAGTTCCTTTGAAGAAGCCATGGCTTCCGGTCCCTGTAAGTATTGGCATTGAAAAATGTGATTCTAGTGGCAAAACAGAAAACAATTACAGAAACTTAACTATTTTGAGTGTAGTTTTTTTAAACATGGTACAAAGGACAAGTGTCACAGGATGGATATTCTAAAATGCAAACATTGTTTATGATGCTCTTCAACTTACTTTATACATTTCCTAGAAACACACTTGTGTTTGAGATATTCTTAAAATGACAGAAATTAATCAGGATAAAAAAATAATTGGAATCCTTTACAAAATGTCTTCAAAGAGACTGCTGCTTCAGTTTCCATTCAGGATTCTCACAACAAATACTTAGCATAATTATGCATTTAGTAAAGAATAAAGGCTTTCCATTGCATTTTTAGAAATATAGCCCTTACAGTTCCAATAGTTAAATGTATTCTTTCAAAGTGTTATTTAATGGTATTTTTTTTTTTAAAGCATAAGGTGGAACAAAGTCGCTGAGATTTTACTCATCATCAGGTCACATGACTTGTAGTACCATGCTTACCACAGTTCTTGGGCAGCACATCCTGGCCCTCCAACACTAGCATCGTCTTGGTGTAACCACATCTTTAGAGGTGGAAACCAAACCTTTCCTATGTTTTCTACATGGAACTTTTTTATACTCTTTTCTGGTACTATTCAAATTCTCTTTGAGATCACTTAGCTCTATTAAGCACCTCATTCTGGGATACTCTGAGTTTATACTGGGGCTATCATGTCCACGACAACTCCAGCGCCAAAGCGCGGGTGATGTTACTGTGGTTGCTGGACACACCTCCACTCTCCCGTCATTGCTGGTTACCACGGACACAAACAGAAAGCCTGATTATCCGTGTGCATTTATAAGAAACTCAGTCATAGATGGTGCAGATCAGACTGCACTCAGCACGCTGGCACATAGTCGGATCAAGATTCTGTTTCTGAACCTTATTTGCCCTGTTCTTGCGTTCCCTAGTTTGCTGCTCTTGTATCTGTCTTTTCATGTTGCTGTCTTCAGTTCCATGTTCCTGACATGTGCCTTGTTTGGGATTCCTGACCTGTCCTTTCTAGATCTGCTCCTGGACTCCTGCCAGGTCTGTGGGTTCCTCGATGTTTCCTTGGCTCCGACCCTGCTTGTTCCTGTGCTTATGCTTTTTGGATTTTCCCCTTGTGATGTGTTACTGAGATTCTCCTGATCTGCCCCTTGCTTTGCTGTAACCCGATTATTTTCACAGATCCTCCTTGTTGCTTTTGACAGTAACCCGACTTCTCCAGTTTCGACCACTACCTGCACGACCACAACTGGAAGACGGCCACTTGGCAGCACACAGTCTACCTTCATGCTCTTCAAAGCTTCAGCCTCTCCTGTTAGTGCAAATGCTACTTAGGCTGGCCCTCACTGTTTGTACAGCACTGCTGCCACCCAGCATTCTGTCCTCACACCTTACTTAACCCCAGTTTCCCTTTGTCTCCCTGCCTCTTCCCTTCATGTACTCCTCATACTTGGGCTACTACTCAGACAAATATCCACTTCTTTGGTAACAGGGCTTTTTAGTATGCAACATACCTCTCTCTCAACATGGTTTACTTTTCTTGTATTCTAGCTATTCCATCACAAGTAGGGCTTACACCTCAGACCAGACTGCATTTGCTTCCTCCATTACAGAACAATTTACAATTCAGGCTTTCCCTTCTGCCTGTCTCTGGGTGGAGAGACGCAAGGTGTATAACGAAGGCATGAGTCAGTAGAGAAGCCACAAGAGTTTTAGAAGTTTCTGAGGGCAGATCCATGAATGAGCAAGGGTCTTCCCACGTTTAGGAAGATAGGTACTCAATATGGAAACCCTGTACGTGTGAGTTTTGAAGCTGATAAGGGAAAAGAGGGAAAGGTATGCATCACGGATTGTTCAGACTCCTAGCACCATAAAATATTCCCTGGATATATGGTTCCAATCACTAATTGTTTCCGTATCACCAGTGTTTTCAGTAAATTCAATTTTAGATCACTACAATTCAATCTTGGTAACGTTATTTGGAAGCCCATGCAAGTTCAAGGATGTTTAATATATATTTTTTCAATATATAAAAAAAATCTTACATCAGTCTTCTTTAATGTTTCTTTAGATTCCTCCTCTGGATCACCTTTTTTCTTAATAGTACTGCCAAAATCTTCATCTTTCCTGAAAGGAAAATATTAAGGCTGGTTTAAAAATCCTATGACTGTTAAAAAAACAGTGACACTCCACTTTAATTATTCATATCTGTAACCTGGAATCTCGTTTCCGCTTCCTGCTGATTGCCACTTTCTTTTCCAGGACCTTCTGCTCTTTCAGTGCCTCTTTAACACTTGGTCCTTCTGGATCACAGACTGGAGAGACTGCATTCCTTTCATCTTTGTTCAAAGTAGAGAACAGATTCAATGAACATGAGAAATACTGAACTTGCTTAGTACATTTCTAAAACAAACGCGAGGTCCAATGATGACGAAAATTCGCTTTAAAACAACTGTAACTGTATGTTGTATTGTACACAAAAAACCTCTTCGGAAAACAGTACCTAGCTGCTCCAGCTGTGCAGATTTCTGTTTGCGCTTCTCTTCTAACCTCTCTCTGTTCTGCTGTCTTTTCAGTAGCCTTTCTTCTTTGTCTTTGGCCTGCAACAAGAAATTTAAGTGATTAAAAAACAGCATCAACATTCCTTGATATCAGAGTATAGGTAAAATACAAGATTGCAACTTTCATTCCCAAGAAACAAATTATTTTATACTATAAGCATTTAGGGACAAAATAAAGACACTCATGCATCAAGGAGAATTCTTGGTGACAATTCTTTGTATTATGATCATTTCCTTTATTTTTATATATTCCTTCTTATAGCCAGGCTTAACATATGACACTTCATAGGCCAAAATGTCTAATTTGATCCCCCTTTTACTACTGGTCAGCTTTACAAGCAGGGTCAAAAACAAATAAATATTATACAATATAAGGTATCATCAACAGTTGTACTTTCCTGTAACCATTAAACACCATATAATTCTGAGTACCCGAAAGACAAAACTTTAAGAAAACGTCTGCACGTATCAAGTTAAATCTAATACTCTATACTCTATAAATAGCCCTGATAACACTAATAAGTGTTGTCTGTAATGCCTTTGAGACTGATTACCCTAAAAATGTTATAAAGGAACATTAACATGATATAAGTATGCAAAGGAACAAGTAATAGGTTTATTCCATGCTGAAAAAAAGAAGAAAGAGAACACAACGTTTTGGCCGTGGAGCCTTCTTCAGGTGTGTTCCTCACACCTGAAGAAGGCTCCACGGCCAAAACGTTGTGTTCTCTTTCTTCTTTTTTTCAGCATGGAATAAACCTATTACTTGTTCCTTTGCAGCCTACGCATGCTGACGCAGCTACCCACATGATATAAGTATATCTTGGATATGAATATACATTCAACGTACCACAATTACAGTCAGAAACCAGCTTTCCTAGATGAATAACTGATATTAGTGTAACTAACTTTAATAAGCCTTCATTCCCTACTGCATATTCAGAAAGAAGCAAAACAGCCTCCCTCAACTGTGCAGTCATTCTTGCAAGCACTTGATTCAACATAATAGGGGTACTGTGATTTCAAATTAAATAAGTGTTTGAGAAGTGCTGAAATAAATGGTTCCATCACTACCCAACAAATCATTACAAAAGGATTAAGAGAGATCCTTACAGCAGAGCGCCTGCGTTGCTCAACTGTCACTTCATCATCAGAATCACTGTAGTACTTGGAGTAAAGGAAAGGCTTGTGGACGTAGGCTTGCCGGCCTGTTCTGGGTTTGCGCTCTATGGTCTCATCCTTCAGTGCAGTCTCCGCTTTGTGTTCCACTTTCTCCTCATCTTAAATACAAACCAAAATGTTTCTGGTGTGAATAGGCATAGCTGTCAAAACCGACTATCCGAGTGATCAGGAATACAATTAAACTGACTTAAATTCCCATGACCCAGTGTGGAGGGACAACTTCTAATAAGTATATAACCACAGCTTAGCACTTTCTATGTTCATTTTAGAAGTTATATATTTTTTTTAAGTAAGCGTCACCAAGTAGTTCATGCAGTAAAAACCTCTTCCTAAAGTACAGAGGAAGAGATACTCACTGACTATGGCTGGAGCCCTGAGCTCAAGGTAATGCTACAGAAAACACTTGGCCAGAAATGGGTTAGGTGGAAAGGGCATTTATGAGTCTTGTCAAATTCTTGTCATTCCGCAGCAACACCTTTAAAGAATCAGACAGATGCATAACTAAGGGGCTTAAACTGAATCTTCAGACCTGTTGTCATAGTTCCTTTTTGCAGTGTTATGCAGGCTGACAACATAAAGTCTCTGAAGACAGTGTATTTATCTCTAGTTAAGTTAAATTACCTAATCCGAGTGCATGGGACCAGTAGCAAGATGAAAAAAACATTTTCTACTATTTTAAACCGGAGCATAAATGGTAAAAATGTAAAATCCTCAATTAAAACAGTTCAAACAGCATGTTTATTTTCAGTGAAACTGCTGAAAATGGGAATTCTGAACAACTACATGACGGGCTACAAATGATATATTAGAGATTTTTTTCTGATATTTTTAGTAATAATTAGAAAAAAAGCTGTATGAAATTTAAATATAGAAGAAGGCTTCGTTGCTGGGTTTTTTGAAAAAGTTCAACCCCTAGTGTACCCTCAGAAGTAATCTCCCCTTCCTCTGTGGAGTCAGAAAGCTGGGGCTCTTCCTCACTCTCCTCTTCAAAACAGGACAGGTCACTGGTGTGGACAGAGCTGACAGAGATGTCACTCAGGCCTTCTAGGTCAGAGTCTTCTAGGGAATATTCTGAAACAAAAAAAAAACACAAACTCAGTTCTTGTCCAGTACCAACTCTCAAAGGAACAAACATAATCTTTGGGATGTTATTTGGAGAACCTGAAACAAAAACTGAGTTAAGTACAGGAAGATGAGGCAATGACTTTACTATATGTACTGTATGTTATTGTGGTATTATTTTACTTTCTGAATTAATTCGCCTAAAATGATTAATGAATGAGGTTTTAACACATTATTTAAATAGCTTTAAATCAGCTATTTAAAGTAATAGGGTAAAGCAGAACATTTAGATCAACTTGTACGTGAGGGGAAAAAATAACAATTAAAGAGTTCTACCTTCTTTCAGCCTCTCTCTGGCTTTCTGTCGTATGTGATGTTTGTCAGTGGGAGTCTTTTCAGCCTCTCCATCCTTTTCTTTTGCTGCGGTTTCATCTTTCCCTTTCATGGACTCCTTTGTTTTTTCATTAACCTTTTCTTTGCTTTCATCTGGCTTGCTCTCCTCAGCATCCTCACTCGGCTCTTTGAACTCCTCAGTGGTTTCTTTGCTCAGTTCCATCTGCTCGTTGGGCTCCTCTGCTGTATTCTCAGCATCCTGGGGCTCAAGCATAGCAGCTTCTAGGTTTTCTTCCTCTGCGGTGCACATCTCTTCATCACCAACTTCTCCGCTCAGTTTCTCTTTGCCCACAGCATCATCAGGAGACTTCTCCTTCTCTAAACCTCCATCAGTAGCAGGCTGAGAAATGGTTCTCCTGACTGTTCTGTCCCCAGATTTCCCAGCTGAAATGTCATTTGATGCCCAAGCAGCACTTGCCTCCTGGTTCAGAGACGTTATTGTATCCAGAATGGACATAGCATCACTGGCTACTGACGTGTTAGGGACAGAGGACATGCCTGAAAAATAAATTAAACATGCATTAAACATGTGTAACAAAATGTTACTGATTGTAAAATGATAATGAAGGAAAGGATGGATTTTTGACCCAAATTGTGGGATTTATATTTGTTTTTATATTTTTATACAAACAATGTGTTGTCTATTTATTCAGCAACATCTATTTAAATATATCATGATGTACCACCCATTATATTAATGACCCCTCAAGGATATATTTTTCATCAATTATATAACATATAACAATCAACAAAACATTAAACATACCTGTAGTTGGAATGTAATACTCTTGCTTTTCTTCTGCTTGGACAGAACAAACTGGTGGCTCCTCCTTCTGGTTTATAGAACCAAGAAAATCACACACTACTCGTTCCACTTGAGGCCTGAAGGTGTGGTGAATTTTTGGATCTACAACCTGTGTGACTATTCTATCAACTCCCGCCTCCAACATCCCTGATCTGAAACAAAGAGGAAAAGGTGCCATCAAAAAAAGTCAACATGAGAACAGTGTTTCCAGAGTTTTCTCAAGTCATTCAGGCCGACAGAACAAAACAGCATTACATACTAGTTCCACAGCAAAATCTCCTACTCCCGATGGGAATGCATTCTGTAATGGATCATATACCTCATCTTTAAACAAAGTAGAAAAAAATACAGAAAAAGCAGGAGACCCTTGTGTAGTGATTCCTAGGAAAATGAAAGTGCCATCCCATCTCAAAAGGATGTCTATATAAGAAGGTGCTGAATACTTTGTGTTTCTAAACATAGAAAATTACACACGTGTATATATGCCAACATAAAGACACAAAGAGACATGAGTACACTTTATATTATTTGACCTTTTACTATTAAAATGTCACGAAAAGATGGAAAATGGCATCCTTTTGTTTATCATCTCAGTTAAAACACATTCAGAAATTGCTGCCAGAAACTTTGCACCTAAGAACTTAAACTGACTTTCTTACTTTTGCCGTTACGACAGTTAGGATAACAGCGAAACTGAATTTCAGCCATTAAAGTGAGCGCTTATGTAAACAAAGGTGTGAGCGTTGATAAACTTACTGTAACACAAGCTGCCTGATGCTGTTCCTCAGCTGATTCTTGTTCAGATGCGGGCTCCATGTGTGATTGGATAGGTGGTTAGACACAAAGTTATCCACTCGCTGTCTTAAGTTCAGGTAAGCAGGCTGGGCGAAAAGTTTTTGTTGTTAAAATTCGAACTTTACTAAATCTGATATCGTACATAAATGGGGGAACACACTTAAGAAAGACGCAGGAAACGTGAGCGAAACCTTGAAACCGCAGAATAGACATACACATCACTAGCTTACAGATGTCAGCAGGTGAAGAAAGATGAATACGTGACAGCAGCGGTAAAATACAGTGATAGGAACTTCACACGAAACTTCATATTTAGATACAAACGTCAGTCAAAACGTCGCGTTTAACGAGGGATATGCGTTAATATTAAACATTTTGCTTTAATGCTATCAATTTCGACGGTATAGCTTAATAAATCATACCTTTGTGTCCACATCTGCCAAACAATCCCTTCTGAACTGATCAAAAAGCCCTTGTGTTTTTAAATGATTAACAATCATAGAGACCAATTTGGGGTCTCCGGGTGGTAAACCAGACATTTAAAATCCTGAGCGAAGACTTCAAATAAAAAAAATCAAACCTTAAATGATAAAAACACTAGGTTTGCTTCATGTAATATTACTACTTGTTCACAGTTATTATGCTTCTTGTGCCCTGTGAACTCTGTAACCCGGAAGCTGAAGAGTAAAAGAGTAAACGACATTTTTTTGGGGGTGGCAGATACTACTAGAACATTATGGATAAGCTTTTTAAATAGCGAACTCTAACGGCAATATAAATTATTACATCATCATCTGAAGAAGTTTTAATTTAACCGTTTTCAGGAAACAAAAAAAATAATGACTGGTTATATTTCCTGTAACAAGCATTTTCTGTAATGTAAATTTCTTTATTCGGAACGGAAAACGACTTGCTTCCCGAAGACACTGCTAATTTATAAGGCTATAAGGCTTTTTCAAATATGAAGACTTTTTCTTTACAGTTTATTGGAAGCAAAACGCCCTGCAATTCTAGTTTTTTTTTATCGTGCATAAAAATGAGCAGTTGCCTTAAGACAAAATTTGAACTTTATCGGGTGGTGAGTGCTTTTACATAAAACAACAACTAACAGGTTTAGAATTTCATTTATTCACGTGCTAGTATAATATAAGCGCATCTCATATGTAATTGTTTCCAGATGAAGATAACGACGATTATGGTAATATTCTTTGCAAGCCAGGGATAATGGACTGATGCCACAGAGAAGACGTTTTGGTATCAGATATATTCACTGATATTATATTGTAAATACGTTTTAATTCTGAAGATAATTCCTACGTTATCAATGCTTTCAAGCGGTGTTGAACTTTATGTCGGCAATAAGTAGTTGGGAAAGTTTGCAGCTTCTGTGTTTCATGTGAGACAATAAATCAAAATATGAAAGAAACTTAAATTGCTTAAGTTTCACTAAAAGTAGGCAAGAGCATTTGTGGTCACATCTCAGTGTGCCTTTGTAAAGAGCTTTATCGCTTGCAGACAGTTGGCAAACAGTTGCAAACAGACTGAAATTTTAGCAGGGCCACATATCAATGCCAAATAAACATTCTTCTGTTCTGCACACACAAAGCCTTTCGTGATGACAACTAAATTCTCTGCTGTCGGTATGAGAAACCTTTAAATGATGATATGTGTATTAACACAAATCATTGAACAAGTACCGTGTCTTGGTTCTCACAGAGAGTAGCCCTTGTTTAAAGTTTATGGACCGAGCAGAAAACGGGTAATTCGCTTCTTTCTAAAAGCTCAATATGCTGACAATGTAATGCTGTTCTGGAAAAGACCTAGGTAAGATTTAGTCAAAAATAATGCCTGTTTATCCATTTGTAGTGTGCTCTTCCCAACAGGTTTACATAAATGCATGTCTTGATTTCATATACACCCATAGAATATAATAATTTTACTTTAAACTCCTTAAAAAACTTACACGGTTCATAGAGGGTACCTTAGTTTAGGATGTCATGTAACTAAGTAAACACTAGGTGTCAATGTTTCCCTTGAAAACATTTCAAGCCATGCTCAGTGTATGGAAACGTCCAACACTTTTAAGGATTATTATGACAAAAATATATATCTGTAATTGACCTGGCTTGAAACCTACTAGCTATGCTACAGTTTTTTAAATCTGTTACTACGATGTGTTTATTTTTATATTAAATATGAAAACAATTAAATATCAAATATTGTTAATATAGTTTCCTTTTTGAGAATTTGATAAAATAATATTCCGTGATATGGTGTCTGCATTCTTAAATTCTCTTATTAAGTAGGGTCCCAGTGCTACAAGGCAGCAATGCTGATCACTTTTGCCACCAAGACACTTCTGATAGGTCTTTAAAAGTATTACTTAAAAAATAAAAATAAATAAAAAATTAATTTATAAAGTCAAAATAATAATATAAAAAATGTGCAACATATATGATATAAAATATATTGTAATCTTTTTCCTTTTAATTATTTTTAAGTTAAAGTTTCTTAACACATCCAAAGAGATAAACATCCATTACTGATTAATATTTTTTTTCTAAAAATATGTGTGTACTGTACTTGGTTTTAAAAACAAGCATTTCTCATCCAGCAAAGAAATAATAGGCATTTTTAAAATATGTATTCCCAATGTGACACATATATATTTATAATAAACATATACCTTGGTTTAAATGAAGCACATGTACAGGCAAACATCATAAAATACATTGCCTAAAGGAGTATATTATGTTAATATACCTATTATTTTAAAGTATGTATTGTATGTGTAGTTTCTTAGTTCGTCAAAGTAAGGTTATGTTAGAGCAATTTGAAATGTGATTTTTCAGTTAAATTAAAAAACTTTTTTAAACAGGTGAAGATACATTTCTTAATATATTACCAATTCTAAATAAAATAGTTATGACATGTGAACTATACACTCGCTGTCAGAAGCCTGTGTTAGTACATCATTAAACTGCCAATTCAAAAAGTTCTTAAAATGATAGAAGATGAAAAAATACTGTAAGTTAAAAGGGAAGTACCCTTGTGACATACCAATAAATATGATTTATATATTCTCCCTTAGAAATATTGCTTGTTCCTAGGGATGCAATTATTTCAATATAATGAAATTGCTCATTTAATAGACTATAAAAGAAATAAAAAGTGAAACTTTTAGACCCATGCATGTTAAAGTGTGTGGTGTAAGTTGGGTATCAAAAGACTTTGTGAATGTTTAACAGAATTAGCTCGACTGACTATCAAACTGTCTTCATCCATTGAAGTATAGTTCTGTTATTACTTTTTACTTTCAACAATATTTTCTCTTCTCCAAGAAGAAAAAAACCAATGAAAAAACATAAAATATAAAGAATCTGTCACTTCTGTGTGTCTCAAAGATGAATGTTGTTAAAAATGTACAATTGAAAAATGTTTCCAGGTTTGCATTACTCACTACCTCATAGCTCAACATTGATATAATTTTATTTAAGATTTCTCTTGTTCTAAATAAATCTGTTCTAAAAAAAGAAAAACAGGAATTCATAATCTTGCATTTTGTAGTAGTATTAATAATATACAATACATCTTATACATGGTCTTTCATTATCTTCTGTTTAAACCAACAAGGTTCTTTATACTGTACATACAATATTTATTTTCCATGATTTAAATATATATATTATTTATTTAATTAATAAATATATTTATTTTATTTAAAATACTATTTAAATATAAATAAAGGGCAATTTGTATTTAAATATCTAGAATGGTCCTCTCCTTAGATTATTGGAAACAGAAGGTTTAACAAAAATTCAGTACTAATGTTGTTGACTAATAAAGTTAAAAGACAAATTTCTAGTACAAGAAATTGTAAATGGCCAATAAAGTGATCTTATCTTATCTTATATGTAAGATTTTTTTTTCATTTACTATATAGGAACATTGAAGCAGTTTGCAAACTGCTGTAAATTCAAATTCTTTCAAATTATGATTTCAGACTTGTTTGTCAAGATATGTTTATTTTAAACCTTCAATTGTTTGCTAAAATAATACCAGCTTCAGAGAAATGTTTGACTTGTTTGAAACCTGGATTGGTCTTTGTAACTTGGACTCGGCAATTCCATCACTGGGCTATACCCTTCCAAGAACTGAGTGCAGACCTGAGCTCGTGGAGATGGAAGGGATTTCTTGATTAATTATAGATTGTGCAGTGATACTCAAACAAATTAAAAGAGATGTTCTCCCGAATTAGAAACATTAACTAGTAAGTGCAAGCCATTCTACCTATTGAGTGAGGATATTTTCTGCTTGCTCTTGTGAATGCTGAATTCTTCAATTCTCCAGTAGAAAATTACTGTTCTGGCTCTACTCTTATCACAATAAATGATAATTTCAGTGCTGATAAAGGCTGATGGGCCTTGAATGAGTGTGGTGTTAGATGTGTACTTGCAGGAGATACAGCAAGCTCTGTTGCAAGGGAATTTGCAATAATTTGCATTGTTGCCCAATTGCATTGCATTGGGAATTTGCAATTTGTTTCCCTTGCAACAGAGCTCACTGTATCACCTGCAAGTACACATCTAACACCACGCTCATTCAAGGCCCCCTCAGGACAATTCTGGATCACCCAGATGGCATCATGTACCTCCAGCAACCTTATTTACTGTATCTCTTGCAGTAAATGCCCAGCCATCTACATTGGAGAAACAGGAAGGAGACTCAGAGACCGCTTCAGAGAACATGTTAGGGCTGTGAAGATTAAAGATCTCTCCAAGCCCATTGTTTTCCATTTTACCTCTGATGGTCATGACCACTC